>NW_019214109.1:153494-176799 GCF_002532875.2 Varroa jacobsoni
TTTCTTCTATATTCTTCTGGCTTGGTCCAGTTATGTATATACATAAATACGAGCGTATTATAGCAGTTACGAGTAATGACTGCTGGCGCCTACTGACTATATGTACCAAAAGCTCGCTGAAATCACATATTTTTCACCGACTACGGGATCCAGCACTCAATCTTGTTGACCAACGTAAAAGAAATGTTGTTACCTTAGGGATCAGTTTCTGCCGAAGAGTCGGACTGGGCACAGCTTCGGAGGTCCATCGGGCAACGAGGTTTTGCGAATGATGTTGCGCCTAAGACCTGTCTTAGCATAGTGTTCATTGTAAAGGCGATCGCAAGGGGCATCGAAAGAACAAAGGAGCCGAGCGTCTTCAGCAACTGTGTAGATAGCCGCTCCGAAATTGTGCAAATCGTCACGTCTACCAACCCGTTCGCCCGCGGGTTGGCTATAGCGTCCTCTGCATAGCACACGTTGTGACATGTTAAATACTGACCCCCGGAAAAAAGCTTGTGTTATCCGTAATGGCAGCGTCTATAGTTCCGTAACGATGCTAAAGGCCCGACAGTGCCTCTTGCACGATCTGAGTTGTAATGTGACAAGCTGGGAAAGGATAACCGAAACGATTGCAGTAGTCTATATACATCAGAACAGACAAGGGAGCATGTTCCAGGATGCACAGTGGCTCACCGTAGTTAAAAGCTGTGCGGGTGGATCTACGAACGTTTAAGACAGATGGCAGTTATGGCTCGGTTTCGTTCCGCAACTGCAAATCTTTGAATTCTTACTCAAACTTCGTACTCCGAAAAGCAGCAGGACATCAATCAATGGATGACATCTATCACGGTGTCGCCGGCTTGTTCGATTAAGGCTGTCACGCCATTCCGTTTAGCCACTTGCCCGGCCGATTACTGTCAAAATCAAAAGCTCCTGTTCCTCCCACTAGCGGCACACTCCTCAAGAAGTGGCAAGCTAGATCGTCCATTGTTTCACCTTTCGCGATCCTATCAAGTTGCCATCAAATTTGCATTAATCGCTGACAACTAACAATCAAACGACTGGGTGGGGGGCTATATATAGTCATAGTTGTTCGGAAGTGATTATATATATATATATAGAGAGTTTGAAGTTTTTACATAGCATTAGAAGAAAGGTGAAATTAATTACTTTCGCTACAGAAGGGTAAGTTCTTATTCTGAGTTAGTTCAGGTAGTTTAAACTGTATTCGGAAGACGCCTGGCGCTTATTAGTCGAAGCGCTCTCGGGGAACTGTGCATCGATCCTGCCTAAAGGCACCACCCAGCCCAACGACAGGAGTGTAGCGAAGACAAATGGTAAGCATCAGTCACGATCACTACTAACTTCTGTAACGGGACCGACTTTACGCGATCAGTGTAATGCAATATGGTTTCTTACTCATGCAAAACAATCTCTACCGTTTCAACAGATAATTGAGACTTTGATGTTTTTAACTATCTTAAGGACCATTCAAGCGCAAAGAAAACTGTCTGGCATGTGATGGCATACTATTCTGGACAGATGGATTTCGTTTAGAAGACATGTATGCGTACACGGTACGATGTGTGCTAGTTTCTCTAGTAGTCTGCGAGTAGTAAATCTCGGAAATATGGCTTTTTATTCATCGTTAAGAACGGATCTGTAAATGTGCTGCCAGGAAAAGATGACAGTAGAGTTTATATCAGAATGACGCGAGGCGTCAAGGGATCTTACAAAGCAGTTCCAATCGCTTTGTAGCGCAGGAGTTGTAAGAGCCGTTAGTCGGTTTTGGGAGTAATGGAATCCTACCCTACACGCGCGCATACCGATCGTGCGGACGTCAAGACAGGGCGACATAAAATTAAACTCACTGGGCGCTAGAGGATACTGGCTGCGGGATAAAAACATACCGCCGGATTAACATAACCGAGATCTAATGGAACAATTATAATCTGAATCTATGAATAAATTCATGACTACGTCTATATAGCCAGAAAATGGATGGGTGTGCAGCACTTTACCCTGCGAACAACGACAGGAAGATAAGGCAGATTTAGGTGGTAAAGTGTAGTCCGGAAGCCCAATCCAGGACTAACGCACTGTCGAGCGACAAACACAGCAGTTTTGTAATGGTGAAAAGTTACATTGTTAATATAGTGCTTTACGATTACGAATAACTGGCTTACTCGTAAATAAAGTGAGGCCAGGTCTACCCAACGTCAAGTCACCTTGGCTGCTCCGATGAAGCCCATTTTCAACTAAGTGACTACGCCAACAGCTTTACATGATCATGAAAGTGCAGGACGAAGGGTAATGCAAACCTTGCTGTGAACCGAACGGATGTTAACAACCTTTGTTTCAACGACCTACTGCACCGCGCGTAGAATAACCTATCTGTAAGTTCTTTGCTGATCTAAATGTGCGACGATCACACTGAGCGGCCGTCCGGGTTTTGTGACTTGATTTCTCCAGTTTGTTCCTGGAGAGTATATGAAAAACAGTGTATTGCTTAAGGCTAAAAATAATCCACGCTATTTGCTAAATAATCGGCGAAATTGATGCCTATCCATGACTCAGAATTCTGTGAAATGGATCCACCTATGCAAAGGGTCCGCGAAAGGACATCTCGCGTACGTTATTTTTTATATATTAAACCCTTTTAATTGACCTGAGTCGTATGTATTGAAATTACGACGGATAATCGCAAGACTTGGAATAATTGGATAAACACACAGCTTAACTCTAAGCTGCAGGCCTTCTGCTCTGCAGAACGCTTAGCAATAGCTGCGGTACCTTCATAGCTAATGAAACCAGATGCTCAAAATTCCTTATTCCTGTTTAGGCCCTTTAATAGAGAGAAAGTAAACCTGAAAAATAGTTCGATTTTCCCTCCATTAAAAAAAATAAAGAATTGAGAGGTGCCAGATGTACGAATCATTTCGGTCGGTATCGATCGAATTTCTCGATTCGTCCTACTAGCGATGTTTCGCATAACGGCATCACGGTCAAAGTCATGAGATGTAGGCGCTCGGCCTAAACAGCAAGTAAGTTTCACGTGTGCCTCGTCGCCTTCATCTTGAACTCTCCTTACCATGCGTATACTTACTTAAAAAGAAGAATAAACATTTTTCCTTATTCACAAAAACGCAAATATATAGATTCGAATACGCTTTTGATACCAGCATTGCTACCGCCTCAACCATCACTTAGCCTATATCTATCTAAAAATGTCATTAATAAGATAAAACTCCACTGTAAAGTTGCAGCGAGCACCAATAGTAAGACATGGACATGACCTATATCAGTATGAAAAATTGCAAACATTAATTTAATATTTCAAAATTACAACAGTTCGCGACATTTTGTGCTCGAGATACATCTGTACCCTCTGAAACTTGAATTCCTTATTGAAACTATAGTGGCAGAAATAGCTCGTGGACAAATCTTGCATTAGCTGAGGCTGCTGCTAGAAACACCGTGAGGTGTTGGTTCCAAAAGAACTGGAACTCAAAAATGGGTCCTTTAAAAGACCCCCTATGAATGTAAACTTCGAAGATACAAAGGCTGTGGTGACAGCCGACCCATCCCAAAGTTGCTGTCTCAAAGACCCTTGTCAGTTTTACTGTACGTAAACATGATATGCTTGTTTTCTTTTGACAAATTGAGAAGATAAAAAAAAAAGTTAGACAAACGGGTGCCGCACAACCTTTGCGGAAATTAAAAACGGCGACGTACAGAAGGTTATTTTTTTGCTCTAACGTCAACATAATGGTTCATTCTTGCATAAAATTGTGACTGTGATGAAAAATAGATCTTCTATGGTAATGGCAGACGGTTTTATTAGTGTCGATACGTTCGAACAGGAGGGATATCACCCTAAATTAGCTGAGTAATAGCTTACGGTACGCCTAGTGGTCTAGTGCAAATGCTACGCACTATAACTTGATAAGGCGTGCCTTATCGACGGCTGAAGTGTATCGTCAACAAGAGGAGAAGATAATGAAAAGACTACGTATTAAGTAAGCGTAGGCGAATCACTCTCGTTACAACGCCCGACCTCACGCTACAGGAATCACACCGACGAAAATGTAAAACATATGGTTAGAGAGAGACTCATCATACTCGTTAGAAGCTACGCTCGTAGCACGCCATTTTGTTTAAACCTCTACACTTTTTCAATAAAAAAATTTCCTTAGCTAACGTCGAAATTGCATTTCGAGGCTTCATAGATTCTCGTACGCTATACTTCTACAGCAGTGGAGTAGAAAAGTTAATAATACCAATAAAATCAAAAAACTAGACCTCACTATGTCGCGTTTCATACAGAACTATTTAATATTATCGGAAATAATCTATAATCAGAATAATAATAATAATGTTCTCCCTCGTTCTAGTAATAACGCAGAACGCAAAAACTATTAAACCTAGTAAAAGAAATACTAGCTCGGAAATATGATGTTGAACTTCGGAAAATGTGGGTTTTTTAAAACCGACATGCAAAAGTTCCTAATTACGACTCTTCCTCGTAAAGCCATTGTTGATCCTTGAAATGTTAATGCTTCATATAATTGAGCAGTTGTATTTTAGATTTGCTGATCTATATATTCAACATTAGATTATATTATTATATAATTATTATTATTACAACATTAGAAAAGTTCTCGGAGAAAAAAGCAGGATATACTAGATCCGTTGCGTATAAGCGAGTATTGTTTAACGCAATGGATCTAGTTCCCACACAATTCATTAACACTTAGCGAATAGCCTCTAGCCGCAATTCTCAGAGCCTAACTCCACACTATTGTTAGCGTTTGAACAAAATCACACAAATAGCCACGGTCCGTGGCGCAATATTTTTAAAAATGTCACCGTTTGATACCACTACGATTATGGTGCCGATCATCACGCGGTTCAGAGAAAAAACACGATTCATATAATACCGTCAGTTGAAATCCCGCTTTGTAGACTCTTAACCTCGTCCTACGACTACATCCTTTGCTTACAACCTTTTATTATGCTATTACCTTTATGGTACATGGAAAACATACTACCCGCCACTCAACGGAAAAGCTTATCGTACTTACGCGATCTTTAAAATCAAGTTTTTCTTTTGTTAACACGTTTTTTGTTTTGGCCTAGATTACCGCTGAAATATTGCTCTAAAGTAGAGGATTCCAACAGTGGTGGTGGTGGTGGTGGTCTCAATTAAGTTAGTTTCATCCACTGAAATATAACTTGTCGAAGTTGGAAATTTGAGCCTCTACGTATTCACCCAAAGAGAACATCGACGAGTAGACATTTGCAACACAGCGGTGTCATCGTGAGGTAACAAACGAGGATTCCTGCTGACGATGAGATGATCAGTTAGATCGGGGTATCTGAGTTCCCGAGACTCCGTTTTTAACCTGCTATTTATGGCACATTGTAATTGTACAATATATTGTATTTCAAAAGATAACGACAAGGCGTAATTAAGATGAACCTGTATTTAAAAGGAACAGAACACTCGTTAGCAAAGTATTTACAGAACCTTGTGATTTTTTCTTGCCGAGCAATCTGACATCGGTTGCGTGTATCAGAGTGCAACAACTTTTGCTGGCGCGTTTCCTTATATCCCACGCACTGAATTCGTCAGGTGACAGTGGATAATTTCTTCCTAATATCGTTCAACTTTGTTCTCCTTTTTTTCTCCTGCTTCATTTCTCTTTTTGATAGACACAGGTATTATTCATGCTATTGAGTGGCCCAGAAGTTAACCTACAACTGGAACCGATGGTGCTATTTATGTTATTCGAAGGAGAAAGACACACTATTGTTCCCTGGTAATTTCCAACATCAAATCGAAGGGGAGCGCTCCTACTGCCGCTGCACCCGTTGCCCCGTTGCTAATACCATACGACTTTCGCGTTTTCTATTGCAGGCCACGTATGTGACAACGTTTCTGCCAGTGATTGTCTGATTCACATATCCATCTGAGAACAAAGGGAACTCGTCCGTCTGATGATGTGTCAAGTATAGGAAAGGACAAGCAGACATCATCATAGAGAGATAGTCATACGTCGTCGTCCTACCATAACTACAGTCGGCGCCTCGACCATACGGGATATTTCAATCCAACGATCCCGTACCACTTTACAACTACTGGCTAGTGGTAGCGGCCGTGAACAAGTGAGAGGGAGCCTAAAATCAACGAACGCTGCCGCAGTCACTTGTCCTAAAGCCTTGATCCTCCTCAATGTTTCGCGCGGCCAGTCTCAAGTTTTGACCAGTGACAAGAGCGAATCTTGTAGATAACTGGTGTAGTTCCCTTAAAGTCGGTACTGGGGCGTTGAAAACGACTGACGGTTTTTCTCGCATAATTAACAAACTCAAAATGAACCTCAACGTCACTGTGGCTGGTTTTGTCGTTCTCGCACTGATCCAAGGTAGGTGATCACGTTGAAATTTACAGGTACACTTTGACCGAAGATACTGCCTACGTTATTGTAATTATCCACCAATTCGGGCAAACAGATTTTCTCCATTGTACGAACTTATACCAGTTGAGAGTAAACTTATATACTATGTTAAAACTTCGCAAAGCAACAAAGATCGAACCCATGAATTTCACAAAATCGTGTCGTTGAAGTGGAAAACCACTTCTTTACTAGCAAAAAAAATGTATCCTCCTTCTTTTAACACTGCGGATTGGCAATCCTTTATTGTTTGATGGCGGAGGTCGTTGTTGAACAACTTTGTGACGAATACTATACCGGCATCGATTATAGATGGCGCTTAAAGTGGTGCTATTATTGCGATGAACAAAATATATAAAAATAGTCAAAAAACGATTGTTCCATGTCTGAAATTGTTAAGCGTGTCCATCTGGCGTCAATCAGTGAAGCGGCCCGATAACAAGGCTACATTGAATAGAAATTATCATATAATTCACAGCAGTCTATCTGGCTAGCATCGGCCAATGGTTAAACGTTGTTTTTATAAGATAAACGTTACTTAACTTATTTCCGCCAGCAACCGTGTAATGAACTACGTTGTCCTAACAAACGATTGACCAATGAACCTTTTTTTTTTTTTGGATATGTATATATATGCAGAGCATCTGAATAAGTTGTTTTTGAAACTATTTAAACGAAAAGAGATATATCGGCGAGATTTTTTGCTTGTGCTAAAGGCGTCAATGTTGACGGTTACGTCTGTTGAACATAACCACCATACAACGTGGAGCAAAGACCGTTCGCCTTTTTAAAACAGCCGTTAGTTAACGTATAGAAAATCGTAAAAAATCGCTTTTCGGATCATTTTTATAATTTTTTTAGCCCTTATAGGCTAAGCCTCATAAAGGATCTTTTGGTTTGCCTCACAGAAGCTTTCCTTGGATTTTTTTTAGAGGCAGCACGAAAACTGGCAATAAACTACATTGTTGCGTTCGGGTTTTTAACCTTGGTGAGGTCGCTGTTTTGCCTTAGAAAGCACTGGTCTTCTTCTGGAACTAAGATTTAGAAATAAACAGATGCTTGCTACCACAAACCGGCCGCTGAAATATATATATATATATATGTATGTATAATTCAACTATTTTACCCGTCTGGCTCAATAAGAATGCGTGACCTGTCAGTGGTCAGATATAGGAAGGGATAAGCGTTCATAATGTTCTGGTCTCTGTTACTTTTGTGGGTTCGATCACGCTTGGGCTCTAAATGATACACCCAAAAATAGTGACTTGTTTTGATTAGTGGACATTGTATTGCAGTTACTGATTTTTAGTGCTATAAAGAAACCTGAATGCGGCGGCTTTAGTGGCCCGCCTCTTTCTGTTTCTACGAGCATGTCTATGCCCGGAGTCCATTCTACATGAAAATGTGTCCCTAAAGTTCCTAATGGGGACTTGGCCCTGCCCTGCCCTGCCCTGCCCGCCGTAGACTTCCAAACCTTGGAGACGAGACATCTAGAGGAGTAAGCACGACTTTTATATTTAGAGAACTACAAAGTTAAAAATCATTGAACTATTTTACAGGTGGCGTTATGGGGCATAGTGCGGATTTTGACGTAAAACAGTTCCGTGCGAATGCAGCCTCTGTTGTGCTCGATATGACGAATTATTTGAACCTGCTCAGACCTTTCATTATGGCTAAGCTCAATGACTTGCCTGTATTCGCAGACCATGCCGAAAGCATCGTGGAACAATTTTTCGGTGGGTAAATCACGTTATCCGTTAACCAACGTTTGCTTTTGACTACCATAGGCATTTTATTATAATTATTGTCATGATTATTTTTATCATCATCATCACCGTCACGATTACTAACTAGATCGACACCCGACGAGGCCACCTTGCCAAAATTCAGTCGAAGTTTGTTATGAACATAGAAGAATTCACCCATAAGCAGAACTGCAGCAGAAGCGACTCGGCGACAATTCCTGTTCTAATATTTAAGTAGTTAAAATGCTTTATCTTTATAGAAAGCACTCTCGAAGAACGACTGAAGGCGCTCGTACCGTATTCCGCTAATGAGTGGAATCTTTACGTTGCATCTTTATCATCTGCCACTATCAAACTATATAGGAAGAGTGGTGCTTAGTACTCATCAACGTTTCTCACAGTATTCATGTATTAAAAATCTGCAAAGATCTAGGAGTTTATCTGGATCGAATATCTACACGAACACACAAGTCTTCCTTGAATTTGCATAAACGTAATACTGTATTTGCTCATCTTTTGGACTCTTTGGACCTTGCTCAACTTGGATCTAGAAGTAAAATTTTAGATTGCAACATAAGCGGTATTGTTCATCTATCAAAGAGCCAGCGGCTTATTTTAGTTCCTGTAACAAATCACGTATTCACCGTCGCTCCTCACGACCCTTTGCCGTCTGTTGACCAATGCGTTCATTCTCGTTGGAACTTTTAAGGTCTCGTCATCTAAGATCATTTTCACTGTCGAAAGCACAGTTGCTAATATTCCTCACCGGTGATCAAATCGGAGCTAGGTCAAAAGAACTGCACTGAAACCATTGCAGGACACGTTTGCTATGTGCGGCCTGGAATTTTTGTGGAACAGGATAACCTCGCCTCGTCTGTTGGGTTGTTTGTTGGATAGCCTTGTTTACTTAACGCGATTGTGTTACAAATAGATCCTTCTTGATCATTCTATTATTCTTCATACAGTTCACAGTGTTCAGTCTTAACAAGCGCATATCATGGTCTATTTAGGACGAAAATTTGCTTTGAGTAACCCTAAGCATATCTCCCAACGTTACCCGTTGTTTTCTTTGCTTTATATCGACGTGGAGAAAGCACTTTTCGTCGGCGGCGACAGTTCTGTGTAAAAACTTGATACGAATGTTACCAGTGATCAGGCAATGGGGAGAACCCATGTATATAGTGATGTTCACTCAGTAAAAGAAGCGTTCATAGGTATATAAACTTCTAATATTTAAGCAAATCTTGTAGATTTAAGCTATCTATTGATAGCCATATAAAATTCCTTCATTTTCCTCCCAATTCACGAACTGTTTGCTGGCAGTATTCCTTCAAAAATGCCTTCATTCGGTGATGGCTGATCGAGGTGAGGTGCATCCTTCCGTCCAAGTCGTCATTCTTGAACTTCGCAAATCAGTTTGAATTGGTTTATCTCAGTTATACCGTTTTCAATGTAAACGGCACAATTATCCTGTGCCACTTCGGTAGCTGGCTGCCGTCGGCAGAAAGCAAAATAAAGTAGGTATCGAAAATGCGCTTTCCCTCACTTAAGGTCGTCATCCTTAGAATTTGAAGTCGGCGTAAAATCCCGCTCACTGCTTACTCTAGAATTACAATGGGCTTCAATGAAACAAAGCAATTTCGAATGGTCTACAGAAACAAACAAACAGTAGAGAGGGTTAGAATTGAATCGCAAATACTTGCGCTCCGAGTTCCAAGACATTTCACAAGGGTCTATATCAATAAACCATATTTTCTGTAGAGGACTTCAAAAAAGAAGGTTAGTTATTTTTGGAAATAACAAGACACAAACCAGGTACTCAACATAAAATAGAAAAAATAGAATGTTGGAGCTTAGGAAAACATACAGGTCTGCATAAAGACACATAAAATACGGATTTAAGCCTCAATCGCTGCGGGCTGTAAATGGGTCTAACTTGCGAGAGCAATTTAGTCCGACATGCTCAGGACTGGAGGTAATTTTTGAGTCGAAGAAAGTATTATACAAAAGATAGCAAGTATCAAACTGTACAGCGGGAAATATCTGTAGGCTTTTAGGGGGAGATCCTAGATAAATTGTGGCTAGTTTAAGGCCAGTCCCAGAAAAGTTTGGGTTTATCATAGTGACAACAGGCAACATAAATGTCGAAAGGCGTTACAAGATATTAGTTGCAGGCGAAAAACTCATTTTGCTCGATATTTGTTTTGTAATGCTTTTTTGAAGGCATGCATGAATAAATACACCTTGAGTACAATGCACATTATTTAGTTAGTGATGTACCAGCGGGCATGGTTAGTGCAAAGTATATAAGTATTTACTATTAAATTCCAGAATATTGAGTCATCTGTAAATAAGTAGGAAACGGGTTTCTAAATTTAGTTAAAAGTATCTGGCGTCACCCATCCAGTTCATATGTGTTTCGGGTCCTTGAATTATACACGAGCTAGGCTAAGAATACTAAAACATAGGTTGATGGTACTACTACAATGATAACGGAACTTCCCTATTATGTTTACCCTTGATTATCCAGAGACACTTCCAGAGTATACGGCTGCTTGTCATCTAGGCTCCGCAGAGCCCAACTACTCGGTGCAGAAGTTCCTCACTGATCTGTCTGACAACTTTTCCGCGATAGCAAAGTACTACGATGAACTTAAACGGAAAAATGACGAATCATTAAAGACTGAGAGCAAGTGCCTCTCAGAGCATGTCGTAGAGTAAGTAATTGGGTCTCGCAAATAAATCAAAATGTTCAAAATGATCAAAATGCTGATCCTGGACTAATCCTTACAAGTTCGCCGCTGTTTTAAACACTCTTTATTTAGTAGCAATTAGACGTACTTGAGTGATTTCTATTGCTCGCCTCTTTCTCATTTTCACACAGAGGTCTGCTGTTAGATGTGCTAACTCATTGTACATTGGTACTGCCTTCAATGCTTCGTAACAGATGGCCAGCAAAAGCTGATTTAAGACATAGCTACAAAAGCATTATAGTTTGAGACGGGACCTGATTGATCGAAAAGTTTTCCGTGTGTATTTAAATATGTCAAATTTATATTTCAGTTTTGTTTTAAAGAACAAGGATTTCGCTCAGGTGGTGCTTAAATTGAGGAAAGCCTTTGGTAGGATTCGCGATGAGCTGTGATTTTTCTGCATTGGAGTATCCTGCATCTCTTCAACGGTGAACCAGAATCTCGAGGCCAGACAGGAAAGCCAGAAGGTGACTTAAGCGCATTTGAAACTTGTTTTTATGGCATACGTTCTGCAGTTATAAAATTCCATAATATGCCGGTTATTTTTATTTGATATAAATTTCAAGCTAAACGGTATCCATTTGGAGCAACAGCTGAAAACTATTTTTTTGGCGATTTTATTATCGAAATACAGGCCCTTTTGTTTAAGGCTCATCGTCTAAAACCGGCTGTACGATCCATTATTGCACCGATAAATGCAGCGGCATTCAGAACAACGAATACGAAGCCATTAGTAAAGCTTTCACGTAACAAACAATAAAATTAAGTTAACAAATTTCTTCTGTATCTCATATAGATAGAAGAAGCTAGTACTTATTAGAAATGCCAGTGTACGTACGTTCTATGTTGTTATATTGTGAATTTTTCGATTTTACTGCGAAACGGATAAATGTACGCTCTATGTATTTATTTACGATGTGTAATAGGAGCATATGAAAGAAACGATTACAGAAAAAAAAAAACTGTTTATAAGTTCAAAGCTTATTTATTGAGTAATAAGAACTTCAATGTGTTAATAAATCACTTCGTTTTTGTAAAAGATTAAATGAGTTTTACTTGCTGTCGAATAGTAATAAAAATTGTTTCGACCAAGAAATAATTGTATTGATAGTTTATTCATCTTAAATTGCACCGATGAAGTTTGAAGACATCTATTCGGTTAACTTTCTTTAAATACTGGAAAGTTTAATTGGAATGTATCTACTTCGTAAAGTTCTATACATTATATGTATATAAAAAATGGCTTTGTCTGCCTCGTGCTATCCATGAACATTTCCTTATGAGCGTCGTATAGACGAAAAAATCAACTCGCGAAAAAGAGATAAGTTCACTCTCGTGTGCCTTGGAGCTTGTGTAACGGCTTATGTCGATACCCTGTTATGGTATTGAATTTTGGTATATATTTAACAGTTTATATACTCTTATAATTATCTGCTGTACATTTTCCCCTTTATTAAAATATTGGGCAAATGTTTATCTTGTCGCTTATATATGCTTGGCCCTGGCCAGTCGCTTGCAACTGCTTAGGTGGTTTGTAGATTCCGGTTGGACCTCGTTCTATGAACGGCACAGGTTTTGGCCTCTGATATGATTGGCTGCAGGGCTCGCTCCAACCCGTAAGTCGTCTGCGTGTCTTCGCCGAAAAACCCCGTGAATCAGTACTCTGTAAGGTGCCTTTTCGACTCGTTTTCGAAGCACTCAAAGAGTCTAAACTGAAGTTTTCGTTGACTGATAATTATATATATATATATAAAGGCGAATATAAAGGCTGTTTAGCGGACGGACGGACGGTGGAAGTAGCGTTTTATCTCGACAGATATTTTGTGTTTTTGTTTCGGCTGTATGGGTTCCTCCTAGTATAGTAAGTTGAGTATCGTTCCCTTCGTTCCAAAAAAAAAAGATCAGCACCGCTGATCACGTCCGGCATAGTCCGATAAAGTTGAAAGCTGAAGTTTGTCGCTGTACAAGCATCGTATTGCTATTGTTCCTTTACTAGGCTTTTTTCAGGGAAGTTAACGAAACTTTCACTGTCATTTGACCTTCTTTCAACCTCTTCATTTGACTGTAGATGGAGCGGAAGCATCCAAAAAATACACCTCAAACAAGATCTATTGTCGAAAACAATCGTCTTTGGGGTGTAGAACCGAGCGAAAATATCTCTCAGAGCACATATGGTCAGTGTCGTTCTCGTTACGTGTACTACGTACAGCTTTGGCTATTTAGAATAGATTAATTAGCGTAGGAAGTATATGACTATAGATTAGTCCAGCGTTGACGCGTCCGCTCTCTCCCAGGGAGCTAGGGTTGTAGAGACATTTTTAAAGGATTCTTTGCTGCGTTTACACGTTCTAAGTGACTGCTGACAAAATGGTCGATATTTGGCCAATACAGTGATAATTTTGCTATCGTTTCCATACGTGGTGAACGCGCTTGGTGCAATCTCTGGAGCATACCGTAACGTAATTTTACAGTCCGTAGACATTCGTTTCTTTCACCGAGCGATTCGTGTTTCGAGTTCAAGATGGCTTAATTGACCGCCTAGTTTTTGAGGCCAGTTTGAACTATTCTGAATGTTTACTGTAAACACTTGAATATCCGGTATATACGCTGTAGACTTTCAGTCGCTTCAAAGAAAGCCGTTCTGGTCGACAGAAGCTGTCACCATAGTTTGCTCCGGGATTCTATCCTATCTACTGGATGAGCTATAGTATCAGCTTGTTTGAACCCTTGAACTTAAGAAGATTATCATCTTTCCATATTTGATATTAAAGTGACAATCTAAAAATCTAGTTGTTAAACGTCGTGGTCTATTCGCGCGTATATTAGCACAGGTATTTCCTTTTCTATCTTGAAGTAACTCTTTTCCACAAAAGTTAAAAATGTCTTGCACGCTAAATGGCTCACTCGGCGATATATGGCCCTTTGTACGAAACCACAGTGCTGGTATCGTATTCTGCTTGCACTGACGGCCGCTACGATTACAGGGAGAATCGGATCGTAGCGAGAGGGGAAATTGAACGTTGTTTTGCTTCGGCTAAACTTTCTCCTATGAGCTGGTCTATTGTCAGGAGTTTGTTCAGCGGGTCTAGGAATTTAACCTGGCTGAGTGCGTAAGCACCCTACTAGGTAACCTCTGAAGTTCTGAGCATTTGAATTATCGTTTTATTTTTTTGCCCGCCTGTCTGCCTTTTGCTCTAATCAGTGAGACAATGTATGTATGTAGACAACAATGAGAGAAGCATTCGTCCAAGTGAACTTTCAGGTCCCGAACCTTCAGGTCATTCTCGATTCGTGGCTCAGAAGCACACTTAACAAGATTTAAAGGCTTCAAAGGACTTGTCTTTGAAGTTCATTTTTGAGCCGTAAAAGAATATTGTACGGGACTATACAGGCTGAAAGACGGGGGTGTTGTCTCGTGTTCAAAGTAGTGTGGTCATTTTAGGGCATTTTCCTAGTCTAGGACTGAAAACGGTCGGATGTTTCTGCTGTAGCTACTCTGCGAGGTACTGTTTCGCATGCTACTCATTTTGACAACATTTTTAAGGCCTGAACGGAGCGTTGGGTTATCTTCTGCGGAGCCTCCAGAAGAACGTATCCGTAATTAAGGGATCATTTCATTCACGCTATTTCCAGGTGGTTCACATTCTTGGTTCACATTTCCCCACAAAGCTGGCCGTGAAATATTCTAGGCATATGTGGTCTTGCGTATTAACTATTTGAGGCTGTAATTATAACAGGCGGTCGACCTAAACCTCTCCACCAGGTGCCTCTGCTTATAATAGTGACGTCTCTGTTTTGACGAGTTCGTAAATAGTAGTGGTTAATGGTTATACTACAATATATTTATCGGCTAACACGGTCGATACTGCGACTAGCCTTCGGCGTTACTGTCTTTACGTCAAGTTTGTCGTCTAGCTTTGCTCTCAATGCTATAATATTAGCATCAAAATTATGGCTCTGTATTCCTTTCAATATTTTTGGCGATAAATAGATATTTTGAGCCAGGATTTTGAGTAACTAGAGCAATATCCATCTTTATGATATACGGTATTGCACTCTCTGCAAGCGTATTTTTCTAAATGCGCTGACCCTACAGTTAAAACATAAATATGGAACCAAAAGCTTAGCTTATTTACGTCTCGAACTGCGAGCCCAAAAGCCTTTGATCGCATGCTGCCTTATAAATAGCAATCGGATTGACCTTATCGCCAACAGTTATGTGTGAAACAGCATGAAGTGACGTATAATAATTCAATTGCAATTTTTTCAAGCTTTTGATTATCTTCAAGAAATCGAAGACCTCCGCATTCAGTTGGACTATATTGTGGATACTTCTGCAATCTTGGTTTACCGTCAAGTGGAAAATCTTCAGACTGCACTTATTCCTTGGTGTCCCTAACATATTTGCCGGAAGCTCAAGCGCGTCAAGAAGACGAGCAAGTAGAAAAAAAAGTGACCGGAATGTTACAATGTGGCAAGAATCGGCTAAATGAGGAAGCGTCTAACTTAGTTACAAATAGTTCTCAAGGCGTCGTGTAACCGTTTTAGGTGATTGTATCGTCACGACGTCTTGAAGCTGCGATCATACGAAATTTGGCAGGTCATACGTGCACTGTTCCGAAGGAGAGAGTCTGTGTGCTTGTTGCGGCCAATTCATCGGTTTGCAGAGGTAAATAGATTCTTTCTTAACAACATTTTCTTACGTAATTATATATATAGATCAAATACTACGTTATGTATATATAACATAGAATCTAAACTAACCTTATGCATAAATAATATTAGTTTATGAACAAATTTACGCATATACGTTCGCATTTGCATCGTCAATCAAGATCATGTTTAACTGCTAGATAACTTGTAGTTAAAAGTGTCTTAAACCTTAATGTTTACGTCTCAGCTATCTCACTAAAACAATCAGTGTGGTTTATAGCTAATCAGACATATCGATTCTTGAAGTAGCTTATGAAGAGTGTTTTGTAATATAAGGTATTAAGCCGAGGGCGACGGAGACCTAAAATGCATATTCCTGAAACGACAGCGCATTTTACAGATTTTGTTTCCTGGGGCAAGATCACACACCTGGAAAATATCTTTTTTTTTTTTTTTTTTTTTTTAATTAGTGCTCTAAGGAATGATAAAGCTTGACTAACAAATTCATCACCTTCGCGTTAAAATTACAGGACAGATGTTACTCTAAGAAAAACTGTTGTTGCTGAGCGAAAACAACTACCCACTGAGGCAAAATAAGTGGTGTTTTAGTTTTATACTGACTTCGAGTCAGTCGATTTAAAATAAGTAATTGAAATTAATGAAATCTAGCTAGCTTTACTCTAATAAAAGGTGCACTTTAGTAATAGTAGTAGAAGTTTTAAAATAGTGCCTATTAAATGCCTCAAGGTACTCGAACTCAAGCAAGGGCATGCATATTGAAAAATGCCAATAATTCTTCATAGCTTCAGAATAGAACGTTTTTTTTTTATTTTTATACATTTAGAACTTCATACATTGAACTTCATTTTACTACGTTGAGCTCGTACTAATAAATGCGTTTATATATACAAGAACTGACCCTTATTGAACAAAGCCGTATGATAATAGATTTTCGTACTTGACGGAGCGGCGAAGTCTCCTAGTTGTGCCGCTTGTTTGTTCTCAACACGCACTGAAGCCCGAATAGCGCCAATTCGTGATCTTCTTTTCTAGAATACTTCGAGCACTGCGATGATTCTACAATAGAATTAGTCTAATGTTTATTCAATGCAAGAGAAGTTCTTGGCGTGCTAAGAACTTCATTAGCCGGCCGGCGGTGCGATAAGTTGATAAAAATATTCATTTGTCGTAGTCAAGTTATCGGTACGATGTAAGTGACGTCTATGCTTAAGCCATCAGTACTAACTTGAAGTAGTCGACTAGAACCATGGCAATAAGCTCTTCACTGACGAACAGCATAAATTTACGTGGTTTGGACACAAAGTATTTAACAACTATATAAGAATATTCACTCGACAATGTACCATGCTCGTTAGAAAGCTATAAACGTATGGCAAGCCAAATACCTAACAGCGCCAGATAGTGTCATAAAGTAGTGCATATATACTTGTATTTTGATGAATATAACAGGATTTCTGCAATTGTAGTTTGTCGCTATTCTATTGTGTATATAGAGTGACGTACAACATCTAGCCTACGCGTTGCTCGTACCGGCAAACCTTTAACTGTGGGAGCCTACCAATGCGTCTCTGACAAGTCAGGCTAAGCATCATTAGGTTTCTTCTACTTCGTCAGCAGTAAAAGAAAGTGGATAAACCAAATAAATCATAGGCGAGTGGCCAGAAAAAGATCATTTCTATCAGGGATTTCAAGCTATCAGGAACGGCCATAACATGATTATTATTGTCATTACGTATCATTTAAGTTCAATCAGTTATAGACAAGTAGAAGAAGATCTATCAAGTTGTAGTCTTGTTCAGCATCGAATAACGTTAACTGTTTGGATTTGTTGAATCTGAATAAATTCTTTAAAAAAGTTACATACGACGCTACATAAAACGGGTCATATGTTACGGCTTCTTTAACTTTGCGAGACAAATACTGGGGGCATTTATGTTTTCAGTAATTCATTGTAACTCCAAAAGCTGCATAGACCTTTTTGTGTGAGAGAGTATTAACTTGTTCTATTTTGCCATATAGGTTTTCATTATTCCGTATATGTGTATATATATTTAAGCGTTGTTAAAAGCGCATCGTCGACATGATCACCGGTCGAATAGCACGCGCAGGGGCCGGAGGCCTTTTAGCGTCGATATCGAATTCTGGAATGATAGAAATACGTATGAAATCGTAGAGCCTATTATAGATATTAATAATAAAAACTAAATTGGCCTTCCATAGTTGAGCAAGCCACCTACCCCATCTTCCCGAATGGAGATCCTAATGTTCATCTTCACTTCACTTCACTTAACTAAGTTATTATTACTTTGTCAATCCAAGTTCGATATTGTACATTCAGAACTTTAGCGATGGTTGTTGACAAATCTGAGGACTATTTAATCTTATCTTCCTTTGAACACACAAGTGTAACCTTGCGAACTCCCAGTCGGATGTTATGACGATTGTTAGTTATCTGTGAAAAAATCGCGCTCTGTTAAAAAAAAAGAGGTCGCTCAGTAAGAAATACAATGTCATTAATTTTCTTGTGTGACAAAAAATTAGTCCGTGAGATCAATGTCTAGCCAGTATGCTGGACGACAAAGAGTTTCCAACTTTGCATATTTACCGCCATGATTCCTGCAGTATAACATCGAGGGTTGTTGTGCTAATAAAAGTAATTCACCTCTGCTTACTACTTAATGCGAAGTTTTTTCATCGTTTCCTTTAATTATGGCTAGTACCCGTCAGCTGTAAGTTACGAACCAGAACTCTAAGCCGTGCTGTCTGCCACCAAACAAACACTCTTGATAACCAGTCTTCACAGCTGTACATCGATGGGCGATGTCCCGTCATTTCACTTCCATCCACTCACCAATGTGACCGTCTGCCGTGAGGATAAATTTTTAAAGGTCACAGTTTGGTGTAAAAATGGGTCACTGTTATGATGTGAGAGCAAGGAGAAACGAGCGTCTCTTCGCAATCGCCTTCGATTCTCGCTGCGACAGCCAAGTGAAGATGTTCAAGTAGACAGTCACGAGTACAAGTGTACCTCAACTACACGCATTTTGAAACATAGGATTGATTCCTCCTCATACTGAACAACCCATATTGACATATATTCGCTACCCTATTTGGCGGAACAGTTTATAGAAGCCAGCTTACCAGCATTGATTAATACAGGTTGCGAATGCTGGCTACGTAGACCGTGTGCTGTGAACGACGCTACTACAAATGACGAACTAACAAAATTACAAAGCTTGCGGAATAACCGACTGCTGCAACACAACCAAATGATACATGCATGATGAAACAGATAAACATAAATGCAGAAATGAACCAATTATCGAAACAAACACAGGCAAACACGAACCAGGCGAATTAAATAGATAATTTAAAATAATCAAAGAAATTTAACGCTAATATACAATTGCAACATATAAATCTCATTTTGTTGCTATTATGTGTTTACTATTTCGATAAGTAATTGATATTATGAACAGTAATTAGTGTTGTTTTTTTGCTCGTCTTCTTTTGTTATTGAGCTTGCTGCGCGCGCAGCAATGCTGTGATACTTACGTGTAGATGATCCGCTCCGCTCGACCATAATATTTTGAGTGGATGCCGTAGACAATCATTATGATAACGGCCTGGATGACAGCATTGAAATCAAAATATGATACACTTACTTATGGGATAAGCGTAAATAGACGTCTTCTGCGGAGGGCATTTCTTTCGTAGAGCCAGTTCTCATTGGCAACTTAACTTCCATCACATCTATTGACCCGTCAACCTTTGAGTAAATTTTAGGAAGGTTTCTTACCTGCGAAAATGTCATGTACCCATCGAGGAATTCAACGGCCATAAGTAGGGGTCGATCTTTACGATTCGGGTCGGAAATACGCCAATACGTATGAATTAAGCCCTGCTCAGAAATATTAATGACGAATGAGATAGATTTACTGTGATTTCCTTCGAGAGAAGGTTCGATTAGAAAGTTTGCTTGGGCTAGTTATTTATTGTGGAGGTCTTGAAATTTAATTCTTGACGCTGTTTAGAAGACATTCCACATTTTCACCCAAAATTGTATGATAGAAGATCAGACGAATATCAGAAGGGAGTGAGTACACTAACTCTAATATAAGGAAATGTCACGTTAAAAAAAAACTTTTAACATAGAAGGTCCATAGTTAAACTTGGTCGATCTACTATTATGTGGCTATGCTCCGTAACAGAATAGTGATCTGATCACTTCGGCAGCCAAAAATAAAAGTACATTAGCGTCTGAAGACCTCAGCAGGCAACTGAAGGAGGACAGTTAACGTTGGCTTCGATCCAACTCGCTCATCAATTCGTCAGAGTTCCTTTAAGTGTCAACTTATTAGGCTACGCATAAATCTATAGGCTTTAATAGTAAAGAGCTGAATGCGTTAAAGTAACATTGACTTCCTGAAAATAATCTAGGCCTTTGATACGGCCTTCTGTTCGAGACAGATACCGCGTGGACGAATCGCTATTTGTTTTGATGAAAAACAACAACTAAATAGTGACCGTCTTCTTATAGCTATGAGATACTGAGATAATCGTAAACCGCATTAAAAACGATGCACTTTCATGTAAAACAAAACATTTTTGGAAAATACGTTAGTCTATGACCGAGGAACAAAGCGGTTACCCTGATCTAGATGCATGGTACTGATTCCGTATCTGTTTGTCGGCGTCACAGAACGATCGTTTTAAATTAGAAACAGAAAAGGAAGAAAGGAGGCGAAACCTTGTGACGCGAATCTCATTATCATCGATATATAGACTGCGGGATAAGGGATTATACAGGCAGGCAGGCAGGCAGGCAGGCAGGCAATGTAGTCCGAGCCGCAAGTGCTCATGTCGCTGTCGAGACTATTCTAATGGAGATCGCTGACATAACATATAATCGCCATCTCCGTTAGAACTAATATATAGTTAGTATATACGTATATATATAGTAATATATAGTAACTATATACGGGTGCGTAAAGATCAGCAATCCTAGCTGTGTTTTTAAAAAAAAACACGTAAAAACGCGCGCGTATTGCCAAATGGGCTTATTCGACTTACCACAAAGGCCGAGCCAGTTAGGCAGACTAGTGCAAGCATATGTTTCGACCGATGACGTGTCCTACAAGGAAAGCAGGACGAAGTAGGGACATTATGCTTACATTGCGTCCTATATTTCTGCCTAATAATCCGCAGCTATCCGTACTGGTTAATCTGAGTAAATAATAAATGCTAGACTAGCATAAGCAACAAATTACTATTTGTATGGAAATAGATGTGTAGAAATGAAAACAATTTGTCAATTTTGTGCTTACCTTAAGAACATACTATTGATTTCTTGATTCTTTTTTAGATTTCGGATAATTTTTCAGACACATATATAGTTGACGAAACCCAGCGATGCTGTGTGAGGTGTTAATCATTGCTATGTGGATTCAATTATGAGCCTTTAAATAGTCCTGTTTTGACCAACCAACGATTCAGACATTTTCTGTCTGTTTTGACCAACCAACGATTCAGACATTTTCTGTTAATGAGCCTAGGGCTGTATTAGTCAGCACTGACAGAATAAGAAACTTGAGAAATCAGTTCGCCTAGCTTAAAGCTACGTTGAAAGAGCATTTGCTAGAATTTTATGCGGCTGTCAATGTCGGCGTTGGCCAACATAAATACACCCTATTATTATATTAAGGCCAATTTGCCGTATCAACTTGAAAAACCAGTCTCCACACACTGACATTTTATATATTAACATTATGAAGGGAGCTAAAACGCCGGTCGAATACGTAGTGCTTTGTTGAGTGTTAGTATATGCCATTATGAGTACGTACGGTTTGCTCCTCGTGGTTGTCGCGGGCGGGTTCTCTGCAATAGCTGTAGATTGGACATTTTCTTTGACGACGACGATAGGGCTAGACAGACCGGTGTCTCTGAAGAAAATGTCCAGCAGGGAGCCGAATGACGCACACAGACTGAATGATAAAATGCAAGCGAAGAGGACCATCTGCAACGGCGAAGCAAACACGTGAAACTGACGCAAATATGGCCTTAGTATTTCTGTAACTCTGTGATGCTTGAACTTCTCCTAGCGACAGTATCTCGGACATTTAAAATTGAGGTTTGTCTTAAGGCTCCATCATCCTTTACGATGATTTACGACAAATTTACGATGTGTCATAATCTAAAGGGCTCTAAGTTTATGATGTGTCATGATTGGAGACTCTGCTTGGTTGTTTTTTAGTTACGATACCTCCATGTGACCGTGAAGGAAGAGCGGCAATGCTGTAGGTGGGTTCCCTTGGCCTGGAATATCTTCATTGGGTCCCACCCAGATATGCATCGATAATGTAACTAACGCAGGCAAACTGAAACGTATGCGACGTTTACACCCTTTCCGCATTAAAACAGCTTTCTGAATGCCTTATCCTTCGGAACTTTTCTTCATAAGCGTTCTAATTCATTCTGTTCCCAGGCAATGACACTTAATAGTTCGTTATTGAATAAATGAACTTGAAGTATGAAGTTGGACTTACTGATAAGTCCAACTTAATACTACAGTCGATAAAGCTAAACACGGTATAATACTTGACAAAAAAAAAGACCCTGTAAATGGATGTTTCAACAAGCAACGCTCTTTACATTCTACACCATCTAAAGATATTTATATCTTTAGATCTTTAGATGTGTATTTTGAGTAGGCTTTACCTGAATCCAATAAATGTTAGCGGTCGTTTAAACCGTTCCAGTTGTGAGCTTTCTGTCAGCGATGGTGAAATACTCATGGCAAAGAAGGCAAGAAATAATCTTCCGCTCATTTGGCCACAGGTCACGAAAAATACAGGATACACTTCCAAAACTAGTTCAGGTAGATGCCAGAATACAAGACCCACCGACTGCAAAATCTTTAAAGAAAGAAACAGATAATGAAAACAAATACGTACCATTGAATTCGATGGGTAAAAGTATGACTTCTTGCTTATATGTGTGTTTCCGAAAACGAGGCGGCACTATAGTAACGCTAGATTTAAGTCGACAGTTCCCGCAATGGTGCAGTGTTAACGTGATCTCCTACTAAAAATAAGAACATGTGCCTGTCCAGGCCCGAACACGGGCGTAAACAAGCAGTTTCAATCCGTAGGCCAGCCGACTGAGGTAACTCCTAATGGCAATACCGGACATGGAACTCGGAATGATTTAATACACGTAGTGGGCGAGTTTATTGTATGCAGGTCTATTCGTTTTTGGCAAACAAAAGCTTCGATTAGAAAGTAGATATCTGTAGTCCACCATTACGCTCCGTTTCGTCTAGGTGCATATAGATATTGCTGGCTTAAGTGCAGTTCTACCAAAGCGTTTCATTTTCTATTTTCAGAGTTATGGAGCGTGGAAATGGTTACGGTCTCCAATATCCATCGCACTATTAGGTAGCATCCTTAAATAACTAGTACTTACAAGTTTATGGGAGATTGTAAAATCATTTAATAACGTCATCTGTAATGAATTGTCAACAATCCTGATATGAATGATCTTAAATATTCATCATTCAATTATTTAGGTATCGTTGAAATACCTGACTTTGTTTAGATACTCAATATACGTTTTTGGGACACTCAGCGATGAAGAAAATCTCAGCAATTGGCTGAACGAGTTCTTCAGCTCTGGATGGGTTAAGTAAACCGGTTGA
>NW_019214109.1:176858-182096 GCF_002532875.2 Varroa jacobsoni
CCCTATGATCAACTTAGTAACATGTATCTACCGGTTGGGTTTTCCAAGTACTGTTACTATATATAGCAAGCTAGCTTAGATGTCCGTGCTCGCTTAACGTCAACCTATCAACGCTGATCAAACAATTCTGATGATGACAGTAAGGATTCTGTAATATTGAATAACGTATCAGTCAAACTAGCTTCGATTGTTCTTAATCCGGTCCCAACAACAACGTCAGTAGTTATTTAGTATAAATCTACAGACACAACAGACGGAACAGCTGAAACGTTTATTATAAACAGTATAAAAATCATCGGAGATGTTTGCTTATTTTACAATAGAGTCTACTGTCTGTCATCAAATCGTTACCTACGCTATACTCACCTGTGTCAAGCTGAAGCAGAGAATAAAATGAAAAGGTAGCAGAGTATAACGAGACGATATCTTTGTGAGGTAGACAACGATAAGGAGGCCACATAGAAAATTTGCTATACACAGACAAAGCACGCCCGGCACTAGCGAAGATGACAATGCTGCATAATCTGAAGTGTCAGGCTGAATAATTAATAAAAAATATGTACTATGGATAATTGCTTTCAATGTAATCGCTAGCCTATTTTCGGTTGGATTTCATGGGACCGTTACCAGGAGGACCTGTTACCAGTAATCATCCAGATTTTTTCCTCTGAGATAACGGAATGATAGTTCAGATCGGTATTTTGTCTTTATAAGGTAAATCGTCTTTAGCTCCTGGCCTAAAACGTGCAGTAGATTTCGAATTTGGTCAGTCCTTGAGCATAAAATTCTTACAGGTCACTAAAACATGGACTAAAATACAATATACTGAAATTTCTGAGAAAATTAAAATTACCCGCTGGACTCTTGTCGAAAGTTTGGTGCTACCTCTTCAAGGTCAATATAAATTGACATATCGTAGTCTTCGTATCGCAACCGTTTTTGTCTTCGTTTTCACGTGAGACATGCTTTACCTTCGAGTATAAATAGTTTAATTTGATGGGAGTTCTTTTTTTGCACAAGAAGATGCCCTCTAAGTAAAACTTTGCTTGTTACTATAGTATGTTTTTATTACCTGAGCGATAGCTAAGGCAGTAGCTTTTGATGCAACAAAAAGCAGTGGGAGTGATAACACAGATGAGACGCAGACGGCCATCGATATTTCTTGCGGATTAATAGAGTACTCGGTGGCGTAGACGGTCACTAGCGGCGGTGTAGGTACCGCTCCATAAATAAAAGCAAAGTTGGACAGGGCTACCGATCCGGACAAAATGCGGACGCCAATCAGACACAAAATAGGTAGGACGATGCTACAAACAGAAATTCATTTTAGAATTATCGAAAATCAGCATCTAACAGCAAATATTGTTAACTTGATTAAAAGGGAGTTAATATCGCATTTTTTGTGGGTTTACTTAATATATAAGCAGTAGTAATATACGTCTGTGCCTATATCACCTGAGTAGCTGTGACAAAATTTTCAAAACATATGTTGTTGAAATATGTATGTATTTTTTTTTTTGTCTCTCTCGATTATTGGAACTAGCGGCAACGAGTTTCAATTCGTTGAACGCCTTAACTAGTGTTTTTTTCCGCTATTATATTCAGGCCTTTAAATACATTAGTCTCTGGTCAGATCACGCATGAATAGTCGAACGCAGACACGATTTTCAGCACCAGCATTGGACTGTACATCCGCTGAATATATACGCACTTACGTTTTGGTAATGCTGAGTGTAATAACCGAGAGCTTATGGGTCGACTGCGATTTTGAGTTTTTCTGATGATCCAATCGAAATCCGAGAAGGAAAAGAATTAGCGAAGCAAATGAATCTCCTGTGATCTAAAATAAAACAAAAACACACACAAACAAAAATTATCAGCAACTACTACATCGTAACTATCTATGTACACGTATTTGCAGATACGGTGTTGGCACTGACCGCTGTGATCTGACAAACTCAACTAGCTACGGCTACCTCGTGCAGTGAAGGGAATCTACGTTGAATTATGTACGACTGGTCACCATCACAGCACAGGATGTCTATTATCCAACTGTGCTAGCCACGAATAGTATCAGGCTAAAGAAGAAGTTCACACACGTGAAGTTTTGTAGCATCCCTTTGCCGAACTTAAGGAACTTTGTTGTTGCAGCCCTTCGATGACTCTTGAATCCATGTTGTTTCGTACATTTTAGCGCGACAAGTTTTGTCATCCCGCACGGCAACCAGAGGGTCAGTCGTAACATGCGAGATGTTGGAAAGAGGGATAAGTGTCTTAAAAATTCATATCTCTTATTGAATACCTTTATTATTTATTACTTTAAGTGTAAACTCAGATTGCGATATATCTTATCTTCAGCTTTGTTGTGTATTCACCTTTAAGCTGGACTCAACGAAAGAGGGCAAGCACTTTTGCCATCCAGTGACGTTGAATATTCCTCCAAGTAGACAGACGACAACATGAGAATAGGCAAGGGTTCGGAGGACTGTTCGTGCCAGCAACGACGCTTGGCTAGGGCCGTTGACACTTCGATCACCTTTTACGCTTGCTAAAAACAAACCAAGAGCAAGTAATTCGAACAGCGATCCTTCGACGTATGTACCAAGGGGCATTCTTGGCGAAGTGTTTAATGCTCGATCTCATGGACTATACAGGAGAGAGAGAGGGCGAACCTATCTGTGGAAGCAGACTAGGGTGTAAGAATAACGACGACCTTAGTTTTCTACGTTCCGTCGCCTCTACAGGTCTTCCTAAATCGTTATTTCACATATTAGGTTGGCAAAGGCATTTACAATGCTAAAAATAGAATAAAGTAACTAAAGCCCCTGATAGATTCTAGTAATTGGTAGAACTACAACATATAATGCTAATAAGACACATCTTCCCTCCGCACCATTGCTTTAAAAATGCAGTGTTTTTGGCTGCACACTATTTTTCTAACGAGTAGTATGCTTAGGATCTTCTCTACGATTCCATATTGTGCTGAACTCCACTCAACTCCCTAAATATACTGGCAGTGACGCAGTACATCTATAAAAAACAGCGTCCCACAGAAATCGAGGGCGGTGGAGCTAATCGCTATTGTTTAAAGGGCAATAGCTCTGTTTCTACCACGAGAAATTATCACCAGGGTGGAAATGAGGCCGCATATTGTACTGGTGGAACGCCTAGTTTGAATCACTCGAATCACGGCCGGGAGTGCCCAAATATATCTTCTTAAAATGTTTCTATGTTTCTAGATATTCTGATGTATCAATAAATCCTTCATAGCAACGTTACCCTATATGATGGTGATTCGCTTGGCCGATGTTTAGTGCATTCGATTCCTAAGTTCACAGCTTTGTTACCTTCCTAATAGCACATAGCCTACCTCTTTTCCCACGTGGTAGGTCGACGTGGTGTTCCCTTAGCCAGGTATGCCCTTGTGTGACAATCTATTACTACGTACTTTATCGTCTCTGCATCACTTAACACATAGTATAACGACTTTTTTTCTTCTGTTTGAATCAGCAGTGAGTCTAGGCATTGCGGAGTCGTTATCTTGCCATAAACTCTTTTTAAAGTAAAGTAGAATAGGAAGGTCATCAAGCCATAATTCAGGCCAGATCTCTTCGTCGCTATATATGTTAAATACATGATTACAATCTACGCATATGGGAAGCATATAACCAACAAGTAACAATTTTATCAAATTAACCCACGTCATAGGTTCTGTGCTCTCTACTAGTAAAATTAATAAATCACAATTTAAGATCTTTCGCTTACTTATTAGATTTGTACTGTACGTAGAAGTCATAACGTGGCTCAAAACTTTAGACGTTGCGACGTTGACTATACTATTATTGTGTTGTAAGGTGTTAAAGCGAACGCCTGGTATAAAATATAGCTGCTTTTACACTGTCCAGCCTGTTTCTGCCCCCTAGTAGTAACAGCTTCACTAAGAAGAAGATGGCGCTAGTGGGGCAGATTCCTACTTGCTTCATAGCATTTCTACAAGGTAATTTCTATAGCGGTGTCGAATTCTCGGTAAATGCGAGCCCTATGTTACGCTACCACGAACTAACACAAACCGTTGAGTGCGTTTTTCTTCTTTCGATCGCTCAAAATTTGACAACTGTATTCGGAGCAGAAGCATTCTAGTTGAAACTACCATGAAGCCTGGTAAATGACTTCCAACGTCACTTCGAATAAGAGATGTCAAATGATGTCGTCTGCTATGAGCGCCCATTAACTATTTGCTGAAGGTAGCGGAGCCTGCTGCAGAAAATGCTCTAACCTGTGGCAGTTGATGTCGTTGGCTCGTCTGATGTATGGCAGCCTTCCGAAAGGCTGAAGCTGGTAGTTTGACGGTGGTACTCCATCAGATATATACAAAGAGGATTCAGGATACAGAAGCCAAGCAGCGCGATTAGGTACAGCTCCGATGATAAAGCCGGCCCAAACAGGCTCTTCACTAAATAATTTTACATAATTACCAATAAGTTAAAGGCGTATTTTCAAGGAGTTTTTCTTTTGATAGAGCAATAGGCTCGGCAGTTCCAGACCTGAAAGTGTTTTGAAATGGTGCGACTCAAAGCTATTTACAGCTCTCTTTTTTATGAGAGCACCAAATGCGATACAGACTACGTTCGTAGTTCATGAAAGGTTACGAAACTTCAAGTAACTTTCAACGAACATAGATGACAACAATGTTAAGAATATAAGGACCACCGAGAAAGTGGCTTGCGTTTCGTAGAGGCAA
The DNA here is from genome assembly GCF_002532875.2 of Varroa jacobsoni. Classification (NCBI taxonomy): domain Eukaryota; kingdom Metazoa; phylum Arthropoda; class Arachnida; order Mesostigmata; family Varroidae; genus Varroa; species Varroa jacobsoni. The sequence continues at coordinate 181,600 of NW_019214109.1, forward strand.
ATAAACCACACATGTATATCTCGTAATAAATGGGAGAGTTCATTCTATTTCATGGCCATTTCGTCGAGGTAGAATATCACACATGGCTTTTAAACAGAAATACAGCATACAGATAGATGGCAGGTATGGCTACGGCTTGTCACCACAGTTCTGAGTTTGACAGGACCCGTCATTGATTTGTCGCAGCTTCCAAAATCTAGGAAAAACCTAGTTTCAACTCAGTGACAGACGCTGAAGTCCTATAAGACAACAAAAAAGCATCTTCAAATTCTTATCTTATAGAGTATCCGAGAGAAAAAAACCTTTGAAGCACGATAGTTACATTTTCCTCTCTCTCTCTCTCTCTCTCTCTCACTCTCTCTCTCTCTCTCTCTCTCATATATATATATATATATATATATATATGTGCTCTCTACTAGTAAAATTAATAAATCACAATTTAAGATCTTTCGCTTACTTATTAGATTTGTGCTGTACGTAGAAGTCATAACGTGGCT
>NW_019214109.1:182196-183924 GCF_002532875.2 Varroa jacobsoni
CACAGTTCTGAGTTTGACAGGACCCGTCATTGATTTGTCGCAGCTTCCAAAATCTAGGAAAAACCTAGTTTCAACTCAGTGACAGACGCTGAAGTCCTATAAGACAACAAAAAAGCATCTTCAAATTCTTATCTTATAGAGTATCCGAGAGAAAAAAACCTTTGAAGCACGATAGTTACATTTTCCTCTCTCTCTCTCTCTCTCTCTCTCTCATATATATATATATATATATATATATATATATATATATGTGTGTGCTCTCTACTAGTAAAATTAATAAATCACAATTTAAGATCTTTCGCTTACTTATTAGATTTGTGCTGTACGTAGAAGTCATAACGTGGCTCAAAATATATATATATATATATATATATTTTGAGCCACGTTATATATATATATTTGTCTAAAATTAATTAAATTTGAAGGTAAAGGCCTTTCTATGGAATACCATTATTGGAAACGTTAGTACTAATTTAACGTCATTGTTGACGAGTGTTTTTAGTTTATAAAATAAACGAATCTATCGCAAACTATTAAGAACATAGCTTAAGTTGAATTCGAAAGGCGGATATCTAAGCTAAAATTTCGAAACCGAACCTTGTACTGCGAGATATGCCTATAGAGATTTAGTGTCTAAATTGCTACAGGAATGGCTGTATATTTACAAGCAGCCGGCTACGTTCTTACTTAAACATAATATATGAGTAACAATCATCAGTATTGTTTTACCTAATGAGCTATTTAATTTGCTGCGTAGTAAACATTTGCTCACAGATAGGCAAGGCGATCCCGAAGTCGTTGCACATTGTAGAAAAGATCCCATAGAGGCCGATAACATTCCACGGTCTCTTTTTGCGGTTCGAAAGATAATAACCTGCACATACGACACTGAGCAATATGGCGACCTTAGCCATGAAGATTCCTGTGTGAAAAATAGACTCCAAATATTAATCTGTGTCCCAATAGTTTAGCAGAAGTTTTCAGCTAAGTGACGAACAACCCATAATCATCATCTGTATTGGTATAAGTTTCTTCCTACTGATTTATTTGAATGTAAAAAAGAGAAAATGGATGAGCATTTGTCTACGTTTCACCTTGATGAGGTTCAAGCGGACATGTATTTTACCAAATCGTCTGCTAACCAGGTAGGGACCCGTTTTTTTTATGGATTCTCTACATAAGTCAGGTGACTACGATGTTAAGATGATACATAAATCGGATAAACTTCATCTTTTCTAAAACACTTTTACCACAAATGTATTGTCGTTTTGTGTGCAATAAACAAAATTTCTATACATATAAAGGGTTATAAGGATGAATTGGGACAAAAGTAGCTATATAACTTAAGCAACGACTGATTTTTCTTCCATGTGACAATAGAGACATCTTTGACACACACGTGTAATTTCCAGTCGCCTTAATTACAACTCCAATTCAGAGCTTGAGCCACTTAAAAGTCATCTAAAAAAGTTACTTTTCTAGTGAAATTTAGTGATAGAAATAGGTAACACGATATCAATACGTTCAGACTCGTTTTAACAAAATACAAAAGGCTTAAGATAACAAAAAAAAGTGTAAAAAGGCTCAACAAATAAAAAAAGGACTAATTATCAAAGCAAAACTATATATCACAGATACTAGAGTGGAATTATCGGAAATAAACCTTTTTGTCTTTTCTGATACACTGTCGGCCCCTTCAGCATAAGCCTTGTGCTGGATCTCCTATAT
>NW_019214109.1:184024-212286 GCF_002532875.2 Varroa jacobsoni
CAAAAGGCTTAAGATAACAAAAAAAAGTGTAAAAAGGCTCAACAAATAAAAAAAGGACTAATTATCAAAGCAAAACTATATATCACAGATACTAGAGTGGAATTATCGGAAATAAACCTTTTTGTCTTTTCTGATACACTGTCGGCCCCTTCAGCATAAGCCTTGTGCTGGATCTCCTATATATATATATATATATATATATATATATAAAAGCCGCCGTAATATAATCCACAACGGTAAAAACCGTGTATTTTATAAATTTATCTTCCCAGTGGGGATTCGTTGACATCGATCATTTAAGGCAATAGCTGATTTTCCCTCACGTTTTAAAAACGAAATTTCTGTTTACATCCTGACGGAGCTGTGGGGTTTACTTCAAAAAGAGTAGAAGATAGACAGATGAATTTTGGTCCTGAATATATATATATATATATAGTGCAATCTGGGTCGCTACTTTTTATTTACTTAACCTAAAAAAGTAACCTTTGTTTTATCTGAATTATCTTCTTTATTTAGTCTGCATTTATCAATACGTTTTTTATTAGGCTGCTACAAACGAGTTCGGTAGATTCTGGAACTAAACTTTGTAAAATTATGCACTATGTGCGTCCAACTTATTACTGTCCATTGGCAAGCCAAGCAGTCAAAACGATTCAAATATGCTTGATTGTAGAATTAAGCTACTTTTAAGTTCTGTTTGAAAAATTGACGAATTTTCATGCCATCATTTTAACAAAAATCCGAGTTCAGCCTAAGTGTTACGTTTCTGATAGATTTCAGATGTCTATAATAAGGAAAATGTCTCTTAAGACCGCTAGCCATTTAGTTATAATGATTATTCCCAAATCGATCTGGTAATTACTTATATTTTGCTTCATGGTCGTGTTTGTCCATCTATATGGACAAATGTTCTCAAAAGTAGAGTGAACTTACCAGCGCACGGTGGACCCACCATAAAGGAAATCGTTTACGCCGCGAGCAGACAATTTTTGATAGTGATGACAAAAACTATATTAGAGATAATGCCATTTTTTCTTAGTATTACAAGAGCAAACTTTGAACTTTATGTTACAGCTGTTAATGGCTTTGCTGTTTCATGCTACTTACTTTAACTGCTACCATTCTAAAACGTTAAACCTTATCTATTGATTGCAATTATAAGTTACGTTTTCAATCTGGATCATGAGTATAACAATCATCTCCAGCACCTGTTTAAGTTGGTAATAATCGTTGCTCGATGACCAACAAACAGTCGAATTCTAAATATGTCGATCATTTCCGTGTATAACGTATAATCAAACAGTCACTACCTTTTATGGTCTAGCTATCAAGGAAGATTTCTCCGGAATATAATTTTAAGTCCGCTTGATCTTATGATGTATAGATCTATCAATATATTGAGGTCAACCACAATTATTACCCCATCATACACCATCATTTTGGCACACGATCTTCAAAATTGAAGGTCGAGATCTAACTATTATCTTTTTTTTGTAAATTATTTGTAATTTTTAAACCGAATGATACTACTTAAATATAATACTGTCAGTTGTTTTGCGCAAATTATCCAATAGGACAAATTTACCTTCAGAGGAATTACATCTAACGATTAAATAATACAAGCCGAATTAGAGCAAGTGGGAAATGCTACAATTTTATACAGTAAAACTGATGTTATTTGTATTTTTTTCAATGTAAAAGTATACTGACATCGCGTTAGACAACGATGTAATGAAATCCCCCCCCCCCTCTCTCTCTCTCTCTCTCTCTCTCTCTCTCTCTGTCTCCCCTTCTCAGAATATCCTACGAAGCGCTTCGAGCCTACTCTATTAGAATATTAGGTTCTCTAAGCAGACCAAAAATTACACACAGTTAGCAAAGAAAATTGAGTAAATATTATTTAATTATTGCAACCGAATTCCACGGAATTAAAAAACGCCGCGAAACACGAAACTTGGCGGGTCGATACTCCAGTCTTCTAGAAACCTGTGAGTGGAAGCTGCCTGGGTTTATTTCAGAAGAAACGAATTTAAAAGGAACACGGCTTTACAGTATACTCAATTTCCGGCACTACAACGCCTTACGTTTGTCTAACAAAGTAGCAGAAGCAAAATTACCTCTCAAACGTGACATTTCGACCCAATTGAATGCCACAAAGATATCTTATTAATACAGGATTTGCGTGAATTTATATGTACATCCTATAGCAACTACTCCAAAACTCATACAACCTTTCTTTAGTCCTGCAAAGGTCCCCTTGACAATTTAGCGTAAAGCAATGATCTAGGTAGAAGGCATTTTTAAGACGCTTTTCCTACGTGAAGTTTAATGTTTAAGCACAGTCCAGCTGAATGGCACACAACAACCCAAACATTTGTCCATTACGTCTACCATAGTACTATGAAAAGTACTACGAGCAAAATGATATAAATAAACGTCTAATTTACCTTTAGATCTATTGACAGCACATTAGAAGAGTACACATAATTAAGAATTCCTATCAGATTGAGTGCCAATATGTGTGGCTTAAAATACCCAGAATAAGTAAGTCATCGTTTTGTGTACATTATGCATACAAGTGAAAACAAGTTCGTGTTCAGCAGTTTTTTTCCTAACTCTTTGTCGCATGCTATATAATAGAATAAATTAAGAGCTTTTGAGAGGACTGTAGGGTAAAAGAAGCTAATTAATTCGACACGATATGATTGTGTTTATCTAGAGTATGAGCTCCGTTCAGAGCAGAAGGCGAACGGAAGAGCAAATGGAAGTAGGGCAAAAAAATGACACGGACCAAGGGATGAATCTGAACCAAACGACATATCATTCATGGTTGAAGGACTGAAGCAATTTTAATAATTTTGAAGATTAAACATTTTCAGTTATCGCGCCCACCAGGTAGATACATGTCTCTTTCAAAGCATAGCCTCAGCGATGGGGCAGCGATTGCATAACAGGATTCCTCGTTGTCACACGGCTTGTAAATTACGAAGGCACGTAAAGTGATTTTTGAGGGTCTTAACCACACTGGTTCGTACTTTTCTTTTAATTCCTAGATTCAGATTCGCTTCCTACCAAGAACTTGCATAGCAATCCCGACACAAACCGCTTTGGTAAGGTCTCTAACGAGAAAAGCTTCAAGAACATTTCAGTGAACACTTCCCAACTTCAGAGCCTCCTGGTGTCAACGAGTACAACACCGATTTTCGAGATAACCTACGAGAGGCAGTTCGTGACGTCAAACCTCACCTCAACGGACCACGGTTCAACGGTACATGCTAAAGTACTTACCAAGCTCAAATGCCAGCTAGCGTAATCTGCCCAGGGATGGATCCCTTTTTCATCATTTCACGCAGATGCACACAGTGCACTAATACAAAAAAACGCTGCTGTCCTTTGCCGACGTGGGGCAACATCTTTATAGATGGCTACGACGGTCTGAGTGCCCTTCCGGCCCCATCAGATCAAATATCCTCATTGCTTTTGCCCGGCAGAGCTTCCAGTAACATCAGCAAGTGTGAGCTGCCGGGAACGCCAGAGTCACTGTAGTGTAGTGCGATATACGACGAACCGACAAACTGTATGAAGACTGCGGCACCCGTTGGCTCTGAGGTTGGTATAGTAGTAGCAGAGACCCAGCAGTCCAAACTGGACAAGACGACCGGTCCCAGTTAGATCAAGACTTCACAAAAGCAGTAGTCTTAGCCTCATACAAACGTGCTAAAAATCTTCAATACAATGCCGACCTACGAAGTGCTGCTTGCCACTATCCAAAACAGCGAACGTATTAGTCAGGACTCGAATTCGTGGAGCGGAAACCTTGAAGAGCTGTCACCTAAAAATATTTTTAGCCGTGCACTTTGCACCGTCCGTTGCTGGAAGCTGGATCCCTGTTTTTGTAGGAAAAGTCAATGTATACTGTATGCCCAATTTTGCGGGCCAAGATAAAACCCTGTAAGCACAAGAGGCATCATGTCTGACGTAAAATGGTATTGAAGGGAATACTGGGAGATTGGATTTCGTCCAAGCTCGCTGAGGCATGCTGGACTTTTCCCAAAGGTAACATGAGCGGCTCAGAGCATCAGCCTTAGTTCCTTAAATTTTTTTCGGTCCTCCTGAACGATCTTGCAAGCAGCATAATTGGTATGCGCAGGTCTGTCAGGACACTTTAATGATGTTGGAATTTACGCTGTAAGCCGCTGTGGGGGTCAATAGTTCAACATTAACCTAGAAATCAACTTGGACAAGACCAAAGTTAGAGTTACGAAAAGTATAACTACTAAGAGCAAATGACACTCGCCGGTTGTACCGTTTGCCCCCCTGAAGAACATGCAGCCATCCAAGCCGAACTCTGCCCTGGCCCGACATCTTCTACACTAAACATGTAACAACATACGTTAGAAAAACCGTGGTAGCCAGCGCGGCGGTAGAAGAATCCTCATTCCTCTTACTGAACACGGCGATACGTTTTTGAAAGGTCAGGTTCGCGCCAATGGCCTCTTAAGACATTCAGCCCATCTGGGAAAATCTCAGTACAATCGAAAGCACAAGTGCTGGGTAAAATCGGCTTTTCCAGAGGAAGTACTAAGACTCCGCAAATCTTACTATAGCCGCTGCGTGTATTTGCTAGCAGATACGCCGCTATTTCTGAAGGGTTTCTAACGTTAGATTAGTCTACAAAAAAAAAACGTCTGCCTATCCGGAATTCATCCGACATAGGAGGAAACGAATAGCCGAGGTCTCGAACTAGCCTGGAGTTCTTTGTCGCTGGCGTTAGGTTGAACAGGACATAACAAGGGTCAGATTGGACAAAATGAATTGCAGGAGTCCGCTACGCAATACATGGCTTCCGCCATATTGTATGTTAATTGTACCATGGCCTAATAAAAGCCGCGCCCGTGTCCGCTGCGGCAGCTCGTGTGAGAGATACAACTTAGGCTCATATCTAAGAGTGCCCTCTTTGAACAGTGCGAGGCAGAAAAGAACAACGTAGTGACAGCAATCTGAGCTTATATGTTTTATCTATATAACGTAATATTATGTTTAGTGTTATGCAATATACAAGGCCCGACAAAAATAAATGAAGATTATTTCAAAGTCTACTAAGCAGAAGAAGTACACTACAGAGTAAGATAGTTTAGTCTATTATACAAACATCCACCTTTCGAAATTGTGAAAAGGACTGAATCGGGTTTAATTGACGACTGTATACTGTCAATGTTGTACGTCGAGTTCAAGAATCTTGCGGATGTATGCCGATAGGGCGTTCTGCTCGAGACACCCCGAGATACCCCTAGCTCAATATGTTGTAAATTGGTTTATTTAGATAGATGAATAACCGCACTCAGTCCACGCGATGGGCCGTAAAGTTTATGATACGATTAGTAGCCAATGTCTTACATTGACCTATATAAATTAAATAACAAATTAATAATAAGAGCTTTAAATTAAACGTAAAAAAAATTGTTATATGATAGGATAACATTTTTTCAAGGCGTTGTTCTCTGTGATCTAATACTTCTACCTTGAATGCTGCCGCAAAGGAACTGTACTAAAACTACTACTGTTACGCAACTTATTTAATGTCCTCTATCGATGACCACGTACCAAAAATCATGTTGGCATGTGCCTTTTGGAGATCGATGGAGGCCATGTTAGTGAACATGAGGGCCGGTAACGCTAAACTGGAGGTGAACTTCTCTACGCCCTGAAGCTGCTCTTCGTTGAGTAGATGCAGCTTCGAACTCACATAACTGCGAAACGAATATACAATTGCCCACTTACTCCTGTTCTGTTAGCACTATATTTAGAAATTTTCGAAATTAAGCAAAAAAAAAACACTCACCAGTAAAACTGTATATATCTAAAACTATCGTAACGAAAAATCGTTTAGCTATACGTATCAAAGACCCCCCCCCCCCCCGACTTTGCAAATAGAAACACAATGTCAGACGATGCACACGTTGCGACATATAATGAAATGCTGGAACTGTGAATAGTAGTCAGTGGAGATGAACGGTGCGTTATCATACAACAAGCAATAACTGACCACCATTGTAAAGGGACCAATCAAGCCGACTACTAGAACTTTTCGTATTTTTCGATTTGTCCTATCTTTGTTTAGTTCCGCTATTTGCAACTACTCTTTTCGCGACAATATCAATCGGTGGTCACGGATAGGCCAACATTAGCTTCCCTTTCAAAGCCTTCATTAGATATCGAGTGATTACAATTTCAATAGTTTAGATCTTAACGAGCTTTTTTCGCATTTATGTTGGAGACCTATTTTATATATAGTATTTTTTTCAACCTGAATCTTAAATATTGTATGAGTTTCCAAGTGTAAACAAGCGTACGTAGCATATGAAGCCGGTGCTACAAGTGCAGGACGCGACAATGGTTCACTACGCAGGTTAGATACAAATGGACATTGAACGAATAGGCAAAAAGATGTAGAGGTTTGAGTAGAAATACTTTTTACGCAAACTTTGAAATTAAGTTCCTTGATGTGAAACGGCGTACAAACTGGAACCCCCTATACATCTAAATGCGTATGTTCAATATTCATTTAGGTATAACGAAAATACGAACTATAATAACTGATAATAATACTAGAACTAAGAGTTACTAACATATCACTAAGATATTGTACTGCTGCATCCTCCCTAAATAATGATCTATCGCTTTAGTTTGCTCAATACAATAGATATGTGCTGATCGAGAACATCTGGTTACGTCCTGCTATGTATGGGGTCAGATTTTTCTCTTTCTTTATGTTCAGATATGGTGCGAATGGTAGCTTTGCCCCATAGACGCCAGCACTGATAGAAGCCGCCATTGCATTATTGACCTATATCAGAAATCTGAGTAGTTCAGCGAATATCTACACAAGGTGAGCTGTTTCACGATCGGGGTTCTACGCCAGTGCTCTGCATCCTTTCGAAGCTCCTAATGCTTCGTGCGAAAAACAAGCTTAAGGCATACGATGAGGCGGCTTTCCTGCAGCTATAAATGTATGATTGAAGTTTGACCAATACGCTTCCCTCAACAGGAAGGTGTCACTCGCCATTGCTACTTCAGTTACAGGTGACAACTGGCGAGCCCTCGATCCTTAACGAGGCATCCATTTTACTTGAGGCCTGTTGTAAGGCCGCTTTCGGAGTTTTCCAAGGACTTTTTTTAATCTAGAAATTTTTTGACAAGCAACATCTTTCACGACGAACTTCTGTGCAGTTGGTTAGCTATGAAAAAATAACTAATAACATATTTTGGTAATCGCATCAGAATTATGCTATGAGAGGGAAAACACTATGGTCGAACAAACAGAAGTAACCCGTCGCTGCGATCTGAAGCTCATTCTATTTGAAGAATCTCCCTAGAAGCTGTATGACACAATCCCAATATTGCGTATATCCGAGAAAGTGATAACTGATTCTAGTTTAAAATCCGTTCACTTAGAAATGGGTCTTTCAATCTGGTCTATCATCTAACAGTAACGTTGCACGAAACCTATTGATAGCCCTGCATAGGTATATATTCATGCCAATGCTAAGTAGTAGCATTAATGATAAACTCACCCAGTTATTGTAATGAGCACGCACTGGGCCACAGTGGCCGAGGTATCGTGCACCACGGCCATCTTATCGTCTTCAGATTTCACGAGATGCACTAAATCCGAATGGGAGCGTGCAATGCCCACAGGATTCGAATCCGATCCATGCAGCAATAAGTGCTGTTGAGTCAAATGTCTCGTTGAGTCTGAGCCTTGGTTCCACATGATTACGGGTTTTACTCAAGGTCTGTATGTCAGCCTCTAACAATCTTTTCGTCGATGTGGGATAGAATCGCCCGTAGAGAGGAGCAGAGAGGAGGGTCCACGGTCGCCCGACGACGGCTAGATCGGCAGCGAATTATGGAGAAGCCGTTCGCGGATTCCGACAATGCTAGCTGGCCGATTAAATGGCCGCATCAATGGCAAGCGAACTAGTCGAGATGAGTCCAGCGACTTAAAGGGACCTCATTGCTTATCCATCGGGATACAACATGGTGCCAGGTATGAACTACGTCCGTAGGGGTCAGGGGCAAGGTAGCCGAGCGAGCGACGACCGAGATAATGTAAACACAAACAAGCGTCAGTCGCACGGCTATTTGGCCGCTATTTGGTATATCTGTTTATTGGAACGCCTATAGAGTACGAAATCCGCTTGGTAAAACAGTTCGATTATCGCAACTGTACATCTGTGTGTGCGTGAGAGTTTCTAATAGATGCCCTGTTCTGTCGGCCGTATGCTCGAATTTTGTGCGGTTACGATTTGCAGGATCACCACCTGTAACTTCAAAACAAACTTACGATAGTAGTATATCAGTGTACCATATCGGTTGGCTATTGGAAGTCACAATACGCCCTGTAAAACATGTAGCAATGTAAGTCTTCGAAGTTCTCTTATTGTAATTATCTAGTCAATCAAAATAAGCTATTTTACTCATACACTAATCAACGTTGACCTTTACGGTATTACTAACTTTCATAAAGGAAATTTCTCAGAATTTCAGAAAGGAAAGGGTTTGCTTAGCCTGCAAATACAATATGCGTGTTGCTAGAAGGACCGTGCAATGGGTTTCTGGCGTAGTGGTATTAACTATGCATTGATTTTCTAAACCTCCAAAAACTTTTGAAGCAAGTAGGTATTTGGTAACCTTACGATAGTTGGGGTTCGTAGTGGCTTTGTTGTTATCGGCTGTACGATCTGCATTAACTTCTATCACATAGTGCAACAAAAGTGCACAACTCGAAAATCTCCCTGTAGACTCTGCTGTAACAGTCGTTTGGCCAATTGCGTTAAGATATAAATTGAATAGCGCTTCCTCGAAAACACCGTGAGAAGCAGACAATTATTTTTAACATTGATTTTATATATAGCAATACGTATGTTAAAATTGTTCCTGTCAGAGCTGGCCTTCCTTCTTCTGATCTGAATGTGCCTGTATACGGCTTGGCAATCTACCACGCATCTGTGATTGTATAATATAGACTAGTTTTAATTCGCGTCTTGCCCTACGGAAAGCTGGAAGGCCTTTCTAGTGGAGACTCGTCACTGTTCGAAGCGAGAAAAGAACGTTTAAAGCATTTTTGTCCTGTGTATCTGTTCGGACCCGTTTTAGATTTTCTGGAGGGCCGGTTTGAAGCGGATTTGATTGTGGAAGCTGTGCCAACTGCACCCCAAACAGTAGCTACTTCCAAGTCGATTTCATCGACCCCTTGCCATTTAGGCGTTTTCTTTTAATGTGTCTGGCCCCTATGCGCAAACATGCGTCTCATAGCGTATGTGACTAATTATGAAAAAATATCATATTTTCCCAGTTCGAATTGACTGGTACTATTTTAGCGTTGCTTCAAAGCTCTACGCACTATATGTACTGTAAATATGAACTTATTATATGCAGAGCTGTCCCTCGGCGAGCCAAGCAGTGGGGACGACTCAAAGTTGATTGAGCTTTTATGTTTTATTTCAAAACCTGACAGTGTTTGTCCGTCGCCATTTTGGCAGTTCAAAAATCCGAGTTCAACTTGAGTTTTTATATTTTTAATAGATTTCAGTTGTATTTAGTCAGGAGGAGATCTGTTATCCCTAGCAGTTATCCCTAGACTGATTTGGTGATTACATCATTAAGTTCAATTGTCCTGTTTGTCCATTTATATGGACAAGTGTTTTCGAGAGTAAAGTGAACTTACTTGCCAGCGCGCGCTGAAACCACTACAAAGGAAATCTCTCGTGTTGACGGCAGGCGACTTTCGAGACTGATGACAAAACTGGTATTCTTAAGAACGATTTTTTAAACTCGTTATGTTACTACTGTTTACGGTTATATTGTTCTCATGTTAGCTGCTTTGGTTGATATCACACCAAGATGGAGGGGTTCGTCTACTGAGCCATGTTTTCAATCGGGGATATGAGAGTAACGACTTTCAGCCCCTCTTAGAGCTGCCAGTAATCGTTACCCGATGACCGGCTGACAGTCATATTCCAAAAATGTAGATAACCTTTACATTTAAGTCGCGAATAAAACAGTCACTGCATATATAGTCCATCTAGCAACAATATTTGACAAATCAAATTGTGGGAAGTAATTATAAATATATTTTGGGTCTAATTTGATATGAGTATGTAATTGTTAGCACACCATAATTCTGGAACCCAATCTTTAAGATGTTTCTTTTGACAAAAACATTTTTTAAATTAAACGATATAATTTGAATATAATATTACAATTTGAAATAATAGATAAGTTTACTTTCAGCAGAATATAGTGGAAAACGTTCGTATTAGGTAAAAAAAAAAAAAAAAAAAGAAGCTGTCATTACTTTCAATCAATGTTTTCAATATAACAAGTACATTGATGCTGCATCAGACAAACGTGCATGTTCAGATATAATTGCTTTGCTTACCACGCTATAACATTAAGTTCTCTAAGGTTATTAAACGTCTCGAACAACTTTCAGACTACGCACAAGTTAGTAGATATATATATATATATATATATATATATATATATATATAGTAGATAGTTATTAAGCGGATCTGTGAAACTGAATAACTTTTGACTCATACATTTGCTAGCAAAGGGAACTTGTCTGGTACATAATACCTCAGTCCTGCAGAAACCTTAAAAAAAAAACTAATCTAGACGGAAAAACATCTTTGAGTCTTAAAAATCTAGGCTCAGGTGGTCATGTTTTTGCTGCTCGAAGACCACCGTTTTCAGAAATTCCTCAGAACGATCACTTCAGAACCAATTCAGAAAGACTGGTGAAGATATGAAGCAAGGAGTCCTATGTAAAAACACAGTGTGTGAATGGCGAGAACGTACGAAGACTGGAGTGCTGGATATCAGCGAGAAGGTAACTAGGAGTCGATTACTCGGAGCACAAGAACGCATTGTCGTTTCAATTTCTGAAAGCAGGGGGTGGAGTCTAAAAGTCCTGTCGGTCAAAACTAGCTTGTCACATCTAATATGTTACAGATTTATAATCGAAATATTGAAAATAAAACCAAGTAAAAAAAATTACTTATTCCGAGAACTGACTCAAAAGACCCGCGCGGACACATACGATCACCATAGACGAGGCATGATTCAGTCTCCACCACGAGCCGGAAAGGGGCCAGGCGAACGAATGGTGTGTGGGATCGATTTTGGTGGCAGTGTCGATTAGGTTCCGATGTAAGGCTATAGAGGTACGTGCAATGAATATCACGCTGCTACGAGACGCTTGTCGAAAATAGAACAATGAATGCAGCTCGCTATTTCGAGCTCGTCGAGAAACTTACGGAGCGTTAACGCAGCAATAGAAACTTCGCAGTCTGTTTACTTGATGACAATTCCAGATCCCTTCGTTATCCTTCAATTAGTTTATGGATTGAGCGGGATCATATCCAATATTGAGTTTTTTTGAGCCTACTCATTTTCCCGATCCGAGTTTGTTCAATTAGGGCATTTTCTATGCCCTAAAAAGAACACCTGGTGAGCAACCCTACCAGACTATTGATTTAGTTCGAGAAGCCGTGGATAGACAAATGACATATGTAAATATGAATGGTAGGTGTATGGCTGTTCAGAAACTGCCAGAGCGCTGGCGTAAGCGCCTAAAAAATGAAGGAATATGCCGAACTAGTTAAAAAGGTATTCAATTTCAAAGTCCGTCGGGTTCGTTCGTAACGACCTAGCACACCTAGCACTAGATTAACTGTCATCAGAAAATAATGGAGCTTTGAGCTCAGCAACAAAAATTGTTCTAAGCACGAAAATTGGTTGACACACCACAAAGGAAGTATCTATATTTTAGAGCCTCTAACAAAAGCACGAATAGCAGTAATCACGGAGCCCTTTGAAAAAAAAATAGGACGTGAACAGTGCGCTCCGTACCAACTTCATACTGTTTTCCTCGAAGCATGTGACGTAAACACATTAGAGATGGAGAAGAATAGCAAAGACTGTGTCTTCTATTAATTGAGTCTAAGATAGATGGGAACAATTAAAGTGTGGATATTTGGGGCGTTTGCCAAAACAACTTGTGCAACCACTAACAGCAGAAGACCCGACTGGAAAACCCCATCGAGAAGTTTCTGTGATCACAGCAGAGACTTATGAAATAAAATATATTTTTAGTAATTAAAGAGGAATAGATTTATGTATTAGATATACATTGACCCCGTTGCCACACGGACTTGTTGATAACATCTGTACAAAAGATTAGTTTCTCACTGGAAGTTTTTTTCTATAAAACATTTAAAAAAGACTAGCAATAAGTAACTCACTGGATTGCTTGTTTGTTGATAATAATAACAATAATAATGGATAACAAAATACTGATCACGAATGGTAGCAGGACCAATTATTGACCAATTATAATTATTATATTAATAATTGTAGAGATATTATCTGTGAGGCTTGATCGAAACACAAATCAGCCGTTCGAAAATGGAAAGTTAATCATAAATGGATTGAATCTAGGACGATGCTGGAAGTAGGTGACACAGTGTATGTATCACAGCTTCCCAGTTACGCAGTCAGCGTCCTATTTAATGCAGCCACAAATCGAAATCATCAGGCAAACCTACATCAGGCGACGACTTTGGTACCAATGAGTAGTCCTGGCAGGCATACACAATTTTAGAAAACCGAATCATGTATAGTCGAAATATGTAGCAAAGTAAACACAGCTTTCACAGATATTTTGCCCGATCGGCACAAAAAGAACTAGACATCTGCGACGATGCCCCCGCCCGCATGATTTGATGTAGTGGCTATCAGAATGGAACGGTCAGTCGCATCGATATCGTGACGGATAGGTTATGCAACAGTCCTCAAGACACCATGTGGTGCCTTCGGCCTGACCGCTAACCGTTGTTAAATAAATGATAGCTGCCTCGTTTCGTGCCGAATCAAATCGCGACTCAAAATGTTTATTTTATTATAAAGTATTATATATTATTGTTGTGTACGTTGCCTGAATACTGCACGTCCGATTGTATCTTTCGTATTGATTTCGAATCCTGATTGCTGCTATATCTGAGAACATCGTCATAAGACTATGCTATCTGCCTGAAATTACGTGGATGGATTCACAGCTCTCATCTCAATCAGTAAAATCTGAGCTTCATATAAAATTAAGGACGGTTATTAATAACGTGTGTTTTAAATTTAAGCAAGCGATACTTACTGATAGTGACAATGTCGAGGCAGAATAAGTATCTAATCCGTCGTGCTTATCTTCCCATTATCCTCGAGTTTCTTCTGTCTGTCTCGAAATACGTTATCATCATGAGCACACAACGTTGCATCCACGGTTGGTAGCGTGAGTGTCAATGGTAAATATCAAGTAGGTTCATAGAAAAAAATTTTGATAGAACATAAACAACAGATTAGACCTCAAGCTCTGCACGTCAGTAACGTTTTGAATTTTTGTCTCATTGATGCTGTAACGTTTTGAATAATGCCATGTTCAAAATTTTAGAATAATTCAGTTATTCTGTTTAGCCGGCTCTTCTCCCGCTTGCCTTACCGTTCACGAGCTACTCTATGAACGGGTGGTTGAGGTAAAACTGTCTACGTTTTGCTGTGAATTGTATACACGGAAGTAACGACTGAATTTTGTGTGTGCAGTGTTCGTTTGCTGGGAAATAGGCCTGCACCTATCGTGAGTTAACTTCCATCATCTGAATATATGGCACAATACCCTAATACCCTAGCGGTGAGTTCTCAACCCAGTGGAAAGGGTCGGTGGGGCAGCTTCGGCCATAGTAAAGAAAGAGGAAGAATGCAGCTGCATTGGTGGCGAGCGGCGAAGTTCGGAGACGTAATAGGCTTTTCAAAGGCACAGCAAGAGATAAGCCCTATAGTTCGCTGGTTCCCTTTCCTCAGTCGCGCCCATTAAGAGCGATAGGCACCTGCGACGGACTTTTGGAAAAACCCGTTGGGGATTTTCCGTGACCCCTCTGCATTCCTATCCTCAAACATCCGTTTTCGTCTTCTGCTTCAGGGAACTTTAGTCAAATATGGGCAAGTAGGAATTGTAGGCTTTTTCAGAGGAGAACACTCCCACACAGCAGCTCCTTTAGGTGAAACGTGTCTTGATTAATATGGAATATCAAAACGGTATATGAGATCGGTAAATGTTGAGGTTCTTAGCTCATTCTGCTATTTGCACAATACAAAAGGGCATAAAAATCGGTGAGCAGTAAACGCGTGTCGAATAGTATGATTGTTTTACGTTCATTACGCCCGTCGCGTATTGTGATCTGCAAGCCCTATTCCGGCAACAGATGAAAAATAAATAATTGAAAAATAACTGAAATCTGAGCGAAAACATATATAGCCATATTTACTTTTAAACTCAGTAACGCATATAAACCATGAAAGGTTCGTGATTTTTTCAGTTGTATTACAATATCAGTAATTTTCAAAGAAATTAACAGGACTTTTTGCAGGTTTTTGTCATAGAAATTAACGATTTGCACCAAAAATCAGCAGTCAGATGAGGATAAATCTTCTATGACGGGCATTTTTAATTTCGCATTCCTTTAGATCCCATCATCGTCAGAGACTGTTGAATGAAATGAGTCGTAGCCCCAACCTCAAAACAACCTTCCAATAAGCCACCCACACACTATAATTTTCTCCTCATCTTGGTCCTTGGCTGTCCGGTTGTACAAAGAGGAGGAAAGTGTGGGAGGAATGCGATGATCGGAATACTTCGCTCATATTTATTACTTTACTCCGCTGATTATAGACATTATCGATGAAGACTTTCCGCCAAAGAGAATCGCTATTATGCCACTACACCAGGTTGTTGTATATCATCCAGGTATCGCTCAGATCTAGATATTCAAATTCGTCTTACAGCACTAAAATAAAAATCCTACAAATTCGAGGAACGTCAGCCCTATGCATATTAAGTATAAAATAAATAGCGTTTTTGAAATTTCTCAATATGTATAATTGGACAATGGGTAAAGCCCGGCTCTGAGTCTCAACTATCATTTATTTAAAATATTTTACCCGACCCTTTTCAATATACCAGTTTCTCTAGTCTGAAAAAGACTAATTGTTTCTCCTTTCATCCAAGATCCTCACTCACTCACTCAATTCTAACGAGCCCAATTAGCTCACACAAGGGTAATGTGTGATAGGAGTTTAGACGCTCTAGCTAAAGCAATCAGCAGCACTTCAACGTTACGTTGATAACGAAATTGAGTAGGAGACCGGGCAAACGTAGCCGTATTAATAAGCAAGTAAGTGAAGCTCAGGAAAATAGTTAAAATATTACGGTGATTTGAAGTGAAGCTTCGGAATGTTATTTGTTTCGAAAATGAATTATACATTGCTGCCAATTCAAAATCAGAGCATCTCTAAGTATAGCTGATTGAAAAGCATTTGACGTTCAAACGCTCTTATCACGTAATTTATTAGAGTAAACGCGATACATAGAGGGATTCTGTCGAATTTTCAGATAATAAATTCGAGAGAAATTGATTATTGTTTCACATAAGAAACAACTAGATAGTGGTTACTAAGCGACACGGAAACCACTCATAGGTTTTGGTTACTTGTTAGAGTTACACGGCAACCCTAGTGAATCATGTCACTTCCCTGGATAAGGCATAAAACAAGAAGCAAATGTAAACTACTTTAGTAGTAAAGGAAAGTTAAGTTTCAGATTTAAGCGCATACGCTCTATAGGAGCCACTTACACTGGAATATCTTTTTAATTTAGGCTGCCCAACGGACGGAACTCCTGGCATCAGCTGAATCTGATTCAGCCGCTTTGATAAAGCATTTGGTGGTAAGGTATTAATGCTGCCTTGGCTTTGAAAGAGTTTGATAGTTCTCGGAAAGATCGCCCCATCAGTTAGGACTATAGAAACACGGAGTGAAAAGGCCGTACTCCCAATAATTCAGCCTCACATAATTGAATTTTGGAAACTGTAAGGCGCTTCGAGATGAAGATCGGGAGAACCAAATGGACCCGCATCAGCGGAACTTTCAACAAAACTAAATACTTTAAAAAGTGTCATATCGTATGAACATTTATAGAGCTTCGGCAGTTTATTAATAATCCCAGAAGAGGCTCACATGATGCAACGTTCAAGCTAGTAGTAGAAGGCAACTTAAGGTCTTTTAATCTGCATTTTCTCTTCGTCCTAATAGGCACGTGTCTTTCTCCTAAAAGACACAACATGTCCCTTCCAAACGAGGCATTTCTCAGCTAACGTTATCAAGCGTACTTACTAAAACTTAAAAAACGTGATTGACTCACTTATGGTCAGCGCCTGGAAACAAATAGCACTTGCTAGCTTATTAACAAAATTCCCCTTGGGTTTACAAGTCTTGCATAGGAAATCTCGAGCAGAAGAAAGTCAAATCCAATAAGAGCTACTGCTCATATATAACCAGCCGTCTACTAGTTAGTTTGCTAAGCTTATTGAAACCTATGCCGCGGAACAAGAGGGCAAAAAGAGCTCACAAGGATCATCAAGTTCATTACGTTCTCAAAGACGAAATTCCTCAAAGACGAAGGGTAGGAAAGAATAAGCCGAAAACTGACGTGGAAGTAAACGATCCGAATAGAAGACACGGTTCTCAGAGAGGTATCATTCTTCACTGCATCCTGAGCGACAAGAGAACGAAAGAATCCCATTTTCTTGTTCAGACGAACCATTAGATGCATGGACAGATTCATCTGACATGGGCGGCTTTGAAGATATTAGATCTGTGAAAATCGACATATGTCCACTTAAATAGTACGTTATCTCTCATACGTCAAAGCATATATTAAATTTTAGGCTTGTAACGGTAGCGCACATTCTCATTGGGACTACTGCTATATGGCTGCATAGCATACATAGTGTTTATTTATCCGTAGATCGTAATAAAGGTGAACGTACATACGAACCGTATTTTCCCAGCTGAAAATAAATGCACGCCCACGCGCAGACGATATGGATGTTTTCATTAATTTTCATTTTTGCTCAAGTAAGCTGATTAAGGCTAATTTGACATGATCAAGATCTAAGCTGTAAATGCAAAGAACCAAATCCTTTAAAGTCTAGCGTATAAAGACATTACACAATCAACAGCAAGCCAACCTTGAAATCACGAAGCTCCTGTAGACCGAATTTTTTTGCTAAAATAGTGTTATTATTTAATGCATATGAAGACCTAAAGTTGCGGTATAGGACGCATGAATTTTGGCCGATTCGTTTACAATAATGATAATACTATCGAAATAATAGACGTGAGATATAAGCATCTGTACACGTAATAGTTAACAATTTCGTCGAATTTACAATAGAACAAGATATTACTTTTTTGTAGTTAATGGTTAGACGAGGTCTAATATATCCGACATGAAATCAAGTAGCTAAAACCGTAAGTAAGTATAGAAAATGAAGAGACAACCGGCTTTTTCCATGCTTGGCCTTTCGTCCAATCGAATTTGCCTGCATGCATATGCATATTTGTCCTACCTGAACATTCGATTCTATCCAATGGGTGCTATAAGATGAATACCTTTTGGACAACAGTATTTTGATTTGAGAGTGCGAGCCCGATGTGAAGTTTCACTACCGGACAAAACGATCCTAACAGACTTGTAGAAAAGCGCTTTCGAATCAGCAAACAACAAACTTCATTAAATCGTTTTAGAACTTACAATTATTATATTTAAATACTGAGTATAGTATTAGTGATAGCGCAGGCCCCGGATGGCCTATAACATTTTGCAAACAGCAAAAAAGGGGCGATATAAGAAAAGGAGCGGTCTTTTTTGCGCATGTATTATAGTTGTCGGAAAATCTCAAAAATGGTTTAAACGTTTTTGACTATTTTTGCGGTTTGGCTTGATTTCCAGTCTGAAAAGATGGTCTTTATCTTAGAAATTTACTGGAAGTACGAGTATGACGTGACTCAGTAGAATTTTCAAGTGATTAAACTTGCAACTTGCTGCTGCTTAGGGTCTTCGGGCCACTTAAAGTAGCGAGCAATAGTGAATAGAATAACAGACGGTTATTTGATCAAGCGTAAAACAGCCATTTGATTCCGGTACTTATTCATTCAGTGTTCGTTGCAACGGCTGTATTTTTACGCCGCACACTTACTTCGTATCATAAATAAATATCTAAAAATCGGGTTTATATTGCGTTTAGCTCGTCAGACCCTATAGTATAGACTGTATGTATAAAATATGAGTAAATATATCACAATAGCCTCAACAGGAACTTGCCTTCTGTTCCCAGCAGAAATATGTCGACTTTATATTTGCAGAGCTTTTAAGTAAGGCGAACCTCTTTATGTATGTTTATATTTCAGCAAAAAATGAGATCCTCTTGTTCCGTATCGTTCCGTATCTACTAACGAATCGTACCGCTCGTAGGACTGAACCTTCGTCGACTTTGACTTGATTGCTAGATGTCCTCCAAACTGCAATCTTTACATTCTAACCCTTACCGATTTCCCGAAAAAGAAAAACAAAATTTTACAAAATAGAAATGCGAGTATGTACTAATCTTGTAGAGCTGAAAACATGAACAATGTGGATTATTCTGAAACTCCCAACGATCGGCGGACAAACTACCCAGGCATAGCTAAGTTTATCTCAAACCGTAAATACATCAAAAATAGGAATTTATGATAGATATCATCCTAGCAAGATCATGAAATCATCTTATACAGGCTAATCAGATCTTTCTTAGGCTTCGAAGTTTTTAGGTTGAAACAGCAGGATGACAGAAATAAGTACGTATAAAAATATGAGAGGTTTTGGGCAAATGCGTTTATGTGCACGTACCGCGTTACATACCTACTCCTCAATGCAAACCAAGTTTAATATAAGCATCACACATTTATTGATGAGTATGTACTAGTTTCCATCGGTGTCTTTAGGTTAAAGCAAGCAACCAGTGAGGACGTCTAAACGGAAACGGTACAACTACTTAATAATTAAGAGCTGTGTAAATAACCCCCCTGATGTGCTCAGATCCGAACGCTTTAACGAAGTGCAACGGCTTGACCGATAGCCTATTGATTTTGTATCATGTTTTAAGGAAGACCTTTCCAACGATCCAAAGTTCCTCTATATACGTGTATTCGTTTATAGATTTCCTAACAAATGATGCAGAAAATTTGCTACCAAAATGATGACGTAAACGCCGACAGCATTTTGTTTCTGTTTGGGCAGGAGTAGCACAAATTCATCACCATTCCGTTAATTAAAGCTATTTTTCTAATATTATTAGGCAGGCAACGACGCATAATGCCGCTATTAGCACTAGATCATTTATTTGAATCATCTACCCGCCCGTTAACATTCGGCTTAATAGTCTCTCTTTTTATCTTTCTTCATGGCCTGTCTAATGTTCTCCTTTTGAGACCATAATGAACTTTGTGGTCTATACGGGCATCTTTTGTCCTGCTGTTTTCCGACATAAACTTGTCATAGGTCTCGCTAGTTACAAAGTAAAGACTTAGTTATATATGAGCAACAGGCCTTACTGGATTTGACCACTTTCTGCTAAAGCTTCTTTGTGGGAAGGTTATAAGCCTGATAAAATTTTGCTAAATAGGGTCAGAAAAACGTGGGACCTAGAAGGACGTGACGAACATATTCAGTGAATACGCAGCATAATGAAAATGCGCGAGTAAATTGGTTGTAATATATTCTAATAAATAAATGCACCAGGCAACTTAGCTGGAAAATCGCTAAGTTAGGAGGAGGTGTCGTACAATTAACACCAGAATAAAGAACATGCGTTCACTGGGAAAATTAGCAAATTAGGGAGAATAAAGAGTTTTAGACTAAAGGGTTTCAGGTTTTACGGTTGTCTGTTATCATTAATCCGAATTTGACATTGCGCAAGCGACCCCCTAACTATTGATAGGCAGCAAACATGGCGTGGACTTAATCGACTTACAAGTCTTCCGAGAAGAAATCACATTGATGCTTCGTTCATGCAATTAAATTGTGGGCAAAAATTAAGGAACTGAACATTTGTTGCAATGACCGCCAGCATATTTAAAAGTACTAGCCTATGCAGTGGGGCAATTACATGATAAAAATATACACACGTATAGATCACGTAATTTTTGTGAATAAAATAACGTTATGTATACTATATTTTCGAAAGAACAAACAAGGTGGTAAAATATCGACTATAATGGTAACTTTATTACCTGACTCCAGTGGGGTGCCGAATGGGTCGGCACCATCATATTTATACCAATCAAGAACAACGGCGTTTTTTTCTTAATTCAAGCTTTTTATACATGTTTCCCTCTACCTGTGCCAACTAACCTTGTAGGCAGCCTGTGTATCTCGGCCTCTCTCGAGGTCTCAGACAGTGTCGGATTGGTCACAGTGTTACGAGGTAATTGGATTTGCGATGGTTTGCCGAGTATAAAGTCGAGTGATGCTTTCATTCTTGATTTTAACTGGTTCATCAAACCCATTCTATGTTGCTGGCCTCTACGCGATACATCACCTTTTTAGATCTTCCTTGAATCCAACTTGGTCAGTTGGGGGCGGGCGGCATCTTTATTTCGAAAATCATGAACCACTAAAAATCTTTGTAGGATCTAGACCGTATAGTCGCGTGATTTTTTTCGCCTCGAAATTTAAAAGGTCTAATACCGTACGGACCTTTTTCCCTAGGAGAGCTTTTTTTTCTGTGAAATAGGGAGTAGCTCTGATATGTGTGCTGCCAAGGGACCTAACAAAGTTAGCGGATGTCGCTAAAATAAAATGTGAGTCATTATTGCTAATTATTGTGTTGAGATTGCTGAATTGTGCGAAAATGTTTTATGAAGCTTGGATTGTAATGTTTATAGTTGCAGATTATATCGTGTAAATCTCAAACCGGTTAGAAAAGGCATCTAAAAGACCTGCAGGTCGATATGTCGACTTGTCAACTGTTTTGATCGCCTCATATTTGAGTGGCTGTAATGTAACTATTTGCTAGTTCTATTTGTAAGGTTTATGACAAAACAACACCATGATTTATCAAGATATAATTTTTGGTTGGCTCAATAAATATAAACGTGATAAAAACTACTAAAGCACGTGATGTTGTTTGTTACTTTCTGTAGAGTAGTATAATTCTTCGTGGCAGAGCGAATATCCTCTAAAGTTATTTGAAATGTATGAACAGTCTCTAAAAACGTTTCGGTTGAACTGGGCGAATACTTCAGTTTCCAGTTTCCATTATTTTAGTTACTGAATGTAATAGAGCAAATAAATAAACCCAATATTAAACTGCTCCAATCAACATGGGCTCAATATAAGATTTAAGCACTATATTGATCGAACAAATCTGGTCTAGCTTTTGAGCTATGAAACGCGACTTCTCTTCATTTGTTTGGCCCAGTGTCTTTTTGCACAACATCCGAACAGCGAGCAGGCCTTCAAAATGAAGAAAAAGTCGTGTCGAAAAGTTGCTGCCTGCTTACCAACTTCCTCGTATTTTCCGACCTTCTCGCTCCCTATTGTACACTGTTTTCCGAATCCCGTAATTGCAAAAAAAAATAATAAGTGCCGATAAAACACCGTCAGTGATTCGAATGGTTTGGTTTCTTCAAGGGAAATCAAGTTTACTGTCAATAGATATCTAAGACAGTAGAATGTCTCCTTAGATTTAAAAAAAAAATCTATTTATCACAAGTGTATAACAAAGACAAATGTGATAAAGATATGCTGAAGAATACAGGTTCATTCTACTCGATAAAAAAACTGTGAAGGCCAAAGTCTGTATCAGTTTCAGTTAGTGGTAGTTTATTAAGTATGTTATCTTAATTAACTTCTTCTATATATATATGTATATTATGCATAGTTTACGCATCCCCTCATTATCCTGTTGGTTTTCCTTTCAAACTTAAAATAATAACAACGAATAACTTTGACCTTTTTTCTCTAAGCATATATTCGTTTATCTGTGTTTCGATATTGCCGTACAAACTAATGCGTGTTGCCGATTGAAACACGTCAAATGGCACACAATGCAGAGACGGCTGACGACACCTCTCGTTGCTTTACACATGGAGAAGAAGAGGCTCTTTAAAGCCATTTCTTCACAAGTGCAAAACGATAGGACCACAAAGGACATTAAAAAAATGTATTTCTCTTAGTCATTCAAATCGTAAAAAGTTCAAAAATATTTTTAAAAAGATTTTTTTTTTCAATATTTTCTTTAGGTGTTATTCATTCGTAAATCAACAGGGCTCTCATGAGCTCCAGGAAATTTACTGTACATTTTTTAATAATTTTAAAAATCCTTCCAAGCTTCCAGCACGTCCACATCTTTCCAAACTTCGAAAGGTATTCCACTTTTTCTATACCCTGGAACTTATTATATTGAACACATGACGTTAATGATGTCTGAAAAACTAAAATCAATTTTTGAGTAACCGACCTGGAACGAGTAGACGGTGAAGATTCCCACTTGTTTTGCTATCGGTTTAGTTGGCTAATCGTGATGAGGGCTACCGATTGAAGTTAGGATGAAATTTCGAAAAGCATATTCGGATATTCTTAGTGTCAAATATTGGCTAAATAATAGAGTCGACAAATATCACTTGCATCGAACAGATAATACCAGCATCTTCTGCTAAACTTACGCTTTCGCCCGTATGAGATAAATTTTCGATCCGTTTTCCATAGAGGAGACGGGGGCACTTGGCAATAATTTCTTTGCATCAGTTGGGCCTTGAGGTAGTTGACAAACTATGTTGTCACCCATAAGATAATGATTCCTGCTTGTTTCAAAGATGTTTGTAGCACACTTTGTTGGCATGTAATTTATAGCCAACAAGTAAAACACTGTAATCATATTTGTCTCTAATAGAAATCATCAACTATACCACACAGGCCACCATTACAATCTTTATTGGTTTCGGTTATTATTATTGATAGCGTGCGTAGGCCTGACTAGTATCGAACATCTCGCTAACAAGAGGCGACAAATTTTAAGGCGAAATCAAATAATTCAAAAGGCCATTTTTTCTATGTGTTAAAGTTGCCGGCGAAACCTCAAAAAGGGCTTAAAAGATTCAAAGTTTTTGCTGAAAGGAAAAATTATTTTACCATTTAAAAATCAAAATGAACCGATTTCAACGATTTGTTACGCATAGCAGTTTTTTCGCGTGATCAAGCTGCCTACTTGCTCTTTAGGGTTTTCATGCCAATGAGAAAGGATCACCAAAATTTGTCCTGACGAACACTTACGTGTTGAAGCTTTTCGGTTTCGGTATTAGGTTTTCTTCATCCACTGTACGCTGAGATGGTTCGAGCAGTTAAGGTTCCGGGAAGGTAATTGGTTCAAGTCCTTCCATGAAATATGCGACTTCTGTGGATTTTAAAGAAGCCAACTAAAACAGATAAGCGTTGGAAGATGGAACTTGCATATCTTTAGTATATAGTATGTTTATGTAACAAGTAGTTGTACACGGATAAGTTTGAAAGAGTCCTGTTTATTGTTCTATTCTAATAGCTCACTGAACACATCAATGCGCATATGTTTAACTCTCTCTCTGTACCGAAGAGTGAGATCCGATTCTCTGACCACTCAGTGAGCAGTGATGAATTATGCAGTTCCGCAACTAATCCTTTCCTTACCATAACTTTCGGAACACTCGTTAGATGTCGTTCGAAACAACACACCGATGAAGTAATATGACGAGCTCTTCATTACCAGAGAAGATCTATGACCTTTATGACATGGGATGCGGAAAAACAATCTTATAGGAGGCTGATAAGGCCCTGTTGTCGTGGTACTACTTCTATCCACATATATTTCTTAAGTGCTTTGCTTTGCTTTGTTTTAATCTATTATCTTCTAAGGCCTGCATATACTTACATATTTTGTTCATACCAACAAACTAACAGCGTATTACCCGTGATTCTCGCCCCCAGCATTGCTACGTCTCGTTACCCCAATCGCGTAAAGCCTTTTTTGTGTAAAACTTATTCCAATATGTTACGTAAAGTTTATCAAATGATTAAGCGTGACTAAATCATGTTATTAAAGTTATAAAATATTTTATTAAATCAATTTTTAACTTCCTCGTTTACTTTAAGTTCTCAAAAAAGGCAAAATTCCCTTAATGTTAACAGCCGCTAACTTTCCCAAAAAGGAGAACCGAAAAATAATTTGAATAGGTTGATGATGCGGTTAGGTTTTCTGAGAGCTAAGAGCTGAGTTGGGAAAAGGGTAAAAAAACAGAATAAATATAAAATAATGGTGATCTTAATAAATAACGACTACTGTTCTAATCTATTAATGTGTCACTATTGTATACGGACTGCTCTAATCGCCTGATTACAGAACACCTGTACAAATCAATGAATCATTTCTTTCATCACAACACTAGATACCAATTTTTTATCTTATTTTAATCACTTTATAAATTTTTTAATGTATTTTGATAGTCGATATCGAGACAGGGACGACTCACAACAGAGTGTAGAGCTCTACTCATCACACCGGCTCGATTTAAAGCCATTTGGATTCTTTTTATACGTAAGTAAATGCGTAACGCATCCAATAGTTAACCTATTTTATTTATTACAAGGTATGAAGATATATTTAAGAAGATGTTGAACAAGCAATATAATTATATTAGGTTGTAACGTATGATACGGCGATCTTTCACTAAAGCCTAAGAAACAAATTAAATTATTATACATTCGTCGTCATTTTCTGCAACTCTACCCCATCTCTCGACCGGTTTAAATATTCCGCTTTGCCAAAATTCTTCAGGTCTAAAATTTGAAATTCATCCAGTTAGCTTTTGACGGGCTCATCATTATCAAATGCATTGATATGGACTTGATGTGCTAACGATCTTCTAAAATGGCAATCATTTGACAGAAGGTCTATGGTAGGTGCCAAAGAACCTACTATTCAGGCTATTGTGAAATCGCTTGGAGGATATACGGAAACCGGCGTTGCCGAAGAGAAGAATCATTTTGCCTTGTCTACAATAAAAAGCCCGGTTTCCCTGGGCTTCACCCAATTCATAAATTACACAAATCTTTTGATGAATTCTTTAGATCCAAACGCCTCTTGATGATGCATTTTGCTTTCTCGGTCAATTATTTAGACCGTCCTTTTTTAAAGGTTTTTTTAGGTGGTCTTTACCGACTTTAGATGGTCGACAGGGTACATATGTCAGGTCCAAGATCCTATCATTAAACTAAACAACTGTTCAAGCAGTCGTCACAGTTATAGAGGTATTGCTGTATACTGCACAAACGTCTCACTACCTCAGCTGCTGTTTTACCTCGGCATAATGTGAAATAGCATACGTGCCGAAAATGCATCTCTTTTTTACTTCGAATATCCTTCTTTAAAGCCTAAGCTATAATTGAAATTCTATTTACTCTACATGTAACGGATTAGCAGCATGAATTAACTTTAACTGTGTTCTTAATTCTATCATCTCCACCATCTTCTAAATTCTCACCGTTATTGACTTTTTACATATTTATACATTCTACTTTATTCTATCTTAGTTCTTTTGCAAGTTCCTACTTGTTTGATTAACTTAAATCAAGAACAGAGTAGGGCCAACGAAGAGATGTGCATTGAGCTCATTCAAAAAATGTTTCAATTCACCTCAAAATTTATATCCTTTATTCAGAGTTTGCATCGACGTGCTTGTGACGTATGGCAGTGAGGTACAGACCAGATAAAAAAAAAAGGCTGAATGCGATGGAGGATAGTAATTGTATCTCTTACCTCTTGTCTGTAGTAACAGTAATTCATGGTAGGAAACAAATCGTAGGAAGTTCATGAACCCTATCTATAAAATAAAGGCGAATAACTACTGAACTCTGCTTGGGACCTCAGAAACACTTAACTTAGCAACGATTTGCTTTCGCCTTATTGTACCAGAACTATAAACCTATCGAATATCTGCCCGCCACGTACCGCCTCTGATCATGGGTATTCTTTAGCGAAACTGTACAGGCAATTATCAACGCAATACTGTTTTTTTTTAGAAGAACACAGACAATATCCAGAAAACTCAAAACGAGTCATGATCAAACCGGCAAGTATCATATGGGTCACACTCTTCTTCGTTATGCCGCGCCATGACGTAAGTAAAGGGACGTCATTATGCCTACTATGGATTACATCAGGTGTTAAGCTTGAAGCCGCCGGCACCGCAACCGACTCCCAAATATAGATTAGAAAAATGCTTTTAGTGCAGGGTTTTGAATGGTGTTCTTTTCGTATCTGACTAGAGTCCACTGCTTTGTCCAAGCATACTCATAGAACGTCGAATCAGTCTCCGTCCCGAACTCAAGGGCCGTATTAAATTTTCTGCAATAGACGTTTTTAAAGCCGTGCCTGAAGTTCGAAGTTGATATTAAACATGATCAAGCCTGTTAGTATTCTCTGGTTTATCGATGAGGATAACACGAGGCACATTATACGGATGGCTTCGTTTTTCGGCAGGATTCCGTTCGATATTTTTAATTCAGTATGTCTAGATTGAACTGCACTTAGATTTATTAGAGGGTAGGGCAAAGTTTATGAAAAAAAGCCTCTTAACGGCCTAAAAAAAATTCATTTTGTACTTCCGTTGACCAGAGATTGTTCTAAATTGCCTAAAAGGTTTCGCTTGTCTAAGATCTTGCATTGTAGTTTTCTTGGTGTCCAATGAAAGCATGAATAAATATTTCTGAATGTTGATCTAGAGCATCTTTGTAGTAACGCTTCACCTCCACTGAAGAATATAGCAGCCCATCCAGGCTCCTTTCCATGGACAAATTGATGAACAAGCCATTATTGGCTTTTGTAACAAATGCTTCTCTCTTTTAGCTGCTCAAACTGCAGGGAGCCTATTTTTGATCGAAATTAGGTGGCTAATTGGGTTGATCATATCATAAATAAGTTAGCAGGTAAACTTCGTCTGGTAGGCCAACCAGTCTAAACCTTGTCCTGTATCATTTGTTAACCTATATTTCTTAATTTGATCCTAAATTTCTACGCAACTGATGATTTCTGACGTGTTCGTAGTGGATAGGGGTGGTCCATAAAACAACGACAACAAAACTTTCAGACACCTCCTGCATCATATTCTCTTCATTTGCAAAAAAACGAAAAGCTTAAGAAAGGCCACGTAAGGCCTACATAAACTTTTTCAATGCCTTAAGGGAAAAAGCAGTAACTTCTGCACTGTTCCAATTAGGAATTAGTAAATATACCGTTTTAAAATTAGGATACCCCATTGCATGCGGAAAGTCACTTTTAATGAACTCATCGCTTGTTTTATCAACAAGAAGAGATAAGTAGTGACCGTTAAGGCGAATCGACCCAAAACCACAGGCATTACGTTATTTAATAACATGGCATTTATCTGCTACGAATTCGACGGTATACTCTGCCTCATTATTATAAACAGGCCTATATAGCATCGTCGCCTATATATACAAATATTATATAGAGTGTGTCTGCTGCAGGAAACCACATTTGTATTGGTTTCCAGTGCTTAATCATAGTCCAACAGCCCTAGCAACATATCTTGCAGTGGATGCGCTCTTTGCACCTAAGACTCGTGCGAATTCGGTTCTTTCTTGTAATAGGCTCGACTGGACAAAACCTATTGCAAAGATGACACGTATTGTAGATTGTTTTCCTAAGTTCTTCACAGACTGGATTGAGCAAATGTATATTGTATATGGCCGCTTGCTCCCCATAGTAAGCATGCCTGGTTTTCTTTCTGGTCAAGCTTCTTTCCTTTGCAACAGGGCCCCTTCTTCGGCCTTTGCCTCAGCGCCAACAATAACGTGGCCCACTATCGGTTGTCTCGAGAGTGGTTTGCCTATTGCGGCGGTTCGGAACCGTTTCTAGATTTCGTAGTTCGATTGCATGCAAAAGTTCGGTTGCGCGCAAACTTCGTTGCTGCTATCAGTTTTTGAATAACCAAGCCGTTGGTCAGAGAGTAACTACGTATCGAGTAGCGGCTAAGACTTTTACCTTTTACCCACGTCTGAACAAAAATAAAAAATATGTATGTATATACACACACACATATATATATATATATATATATATATATATATATATATATATATATTGTCAAATGTATGGATTTTGTGTGTATTGAGCCTATCCTACTACTTCGGAATATGAAATTCAAATGCGTAAGTCACTGAAAATATAGTTTGGGTGGCTCACACTATTACACAACAAAGACACCTGAATGTAAAG
>NW_019214109.1:212386-279262 GCF_002532875.2 Varroa jacobsoni
TATTGTCAAATGTATGGATTTTGTGTGTATTGAGCCTATCCTACTACTTCGGAATATGAAATTCAAATGCGTAAGTCACTGAAAATATAGTTTGGGTGGCTCACACTATTACACAACAAAGACACCTGAATGTAAAGCAGCCACTAAGATCGTTCCTTACATAATATAGCAGTTGATTTAGGCATCCATTATAAAGTTTCGTAGGTTTCAGCAAACCGAACGAAAAATTGCAAAAGTCGAAAAAACCGAAAAAAAAATTGAAAGGTGAGAGAACTAAGCCATTCCAACTATGTTCAGCCCTATGCCTTGTCATTACGTGATAAGGTACTCTTATTCTCTATCTAGGAAACCCAACATTTAATTAATTCAGTGAAGTATATATATGCAAAACATGACTGAATTTGCTTTGCTAACTTCTATTCTATGGGTTCTGTACGATTACGTTTTTTTTTACTAAAAAGCAATGATAGAGCAAACTGGAATTGGTCGATTCTTACTACCCACTAAGTGTATGGAACAGATAAGAGATTCCCTTCATGTGTATATTGACTTTTTTTATTAAGAATTTAATCACATTGCCATTAATTGGTTAAAATAGTTGTCTTCGTGTGCCAAACTGAATGAAGATTGGGTATTTAAAAAGCTGCAAAACCCAAGTAACTGAAGGAGAAGCTGTCTAATTTTCTACAATAATAGAATTACAATAAGGTAGCTATGCCGGACAGACTACAAAACGAACATCTTAAAAGCGCACTAGCTATAGCGCCCTGATCGACAAACGTTGCCACTCGGCAGCTTTGCGGTCAAAAAAGAGACACCACTCTATTGGTCACCCTCAAAGGCCCAGAGACAAGTAAACACAGCCCGCATCAAGGGGAGCCTACTTCTCTCCTATCTTTTACGTAAAGGCAAGCAAAAAGAAGCACAAAAACTAGGCAAGTTTTTAGAAAGTGTGGGTGCAGTTCCACAAAAGCAACATGAATGTAAGGGGATGCTTGATAGGAAAGGCAGTAAGACTCTCCCCACTAATATGAAACACTCGAGAGTTCCGCATAAATTCACGTATGCTATATTTGTGGATTGAGGCACATTATATATGTCTACATTAAGGCAGCTTGATTTCATAGGGAAGCAGTATAAATAACTATCGCAAAAGGGGAAGTCTTCACAAATGTGGTCGGTATGATAGCAGTGACACTTTAGGAAGCAAAGTCACAACGTGCGATAAAGTCTCTGAGCTGCTACCGGTCTTTCAAGCCATTGGTCTGGCATAGGGAGATAATTGAACTTATTTTTTTCTACGAAGGACCTATCCAAGTGGGTTCATGGGACCTGAAACCTTATGGAAATGCTCCTTTAGGCAGATAATCTCTTTTTGTACAGGTTCTAGATACAGCAAGCCCTTGCTAGGCCGCATACATCCGCCGTGGAGCTCGGTTTGATGTACCTGACAAAGACGAAAACGATGAACCTCGAACAACAGACACGCTATCATGTACGCTGCTAAAGTATATCAGCAAATTTCCGAAACTAGGGCACCTTTTACCGCATAACGGCAGCAGTTTCACAACGCTCTTGTCTTCGATGAAAGACGTAAAAGGTACCTGGTATTGGAGCGGCTAGAATAGAGACTCCGCAACGTTTGTTTATTTCAAATGCTGTAGATCTTTTTCATCTCAAACTCGCTCCAGTAGCAACACGTAATACAACAGAATTTAAGCGTAAAGAATATCGAGTAGCTAAGTCGACTTAGGGCGTTCTTGAAATACGCGTTGGGGCTGGATCGCTTAGCATAAAATAGACTTATGCATCCCCTATCGTTATCGCGCGACTTACGGTCCCTGGCTCCCATCATATGCTGTGTATTAAGTCGCGTCTGGTCAAAATTTAGACACCCCTACAACACGCATCATCAAGCACCATGCCCCTAGATACACTCTCTAAGAAATTTTATACAGTAACGAAACTTGTGAGACTTTTTGACAAACCCATTACACTTCAACATATTAAGAATGTTTATACAATAATGACTGACCTTTTTTTTGGATTAAAGCGTAAGAACTTCTCATCTTAATGAAATAATTTGTTTTTACTTTTGCAAGAAAAATATATCAGTAGTAACGAATTATGGCAATTTATTATTCACCGTTCTTTACTCCTTCACTTCATCACCTACGCTGTGTCTCGAATCAACATATGGCGCCTTTTTACATGAAACGAATCAAACACCTTTACTTTAATATATTCACATTTTAAAGTACATATCGCGTGCAACTTCACATTTGGCAATATGGACGCCTCCGCATTGTCAAGTCCCA
Organism: Varroa jacobsoni; assembly: GCF_002532875.2. NCBI lineage: Eukaryota > Metazoa > Arthropoda > Arachnida > Mesostigmata > Varroidae > Varroa > Varroa jacobsoni. Next base: position 214,705 of record NW_019214109.1, read on the forward strand.
GCAGAGCTTGTTGTTTTTTTACCGACATTTGTAGCTACGAATGATCACACCGCAACCATTTATTAAAAACGCCGATCGTACTCATTTGGGTAAACTGAAATCGTTTTGTAGCAATGGGAGATGCTGCCGCAATCACCACAGCAGTTGTAGATGACAGACAGCTTCTGCTAACGTCTTGCAGCCCTTCCACGAGCGCGACCTCGTGGCGCACCCCTGCCCCGGCCTCTGCCGCGTCCTCGACCGCTGGCGCCCTCTTTTTTCTTCTTCGCTTTTGGTGTGTCATCGATCAAAAGCGTCTCGAGCGGCAGAGAATCGGGGAGAATATAGTACCTGGAATATACATGCAAATTAAATCTTGGATTTATTTCAGACCACTGTAAGCTGATACCACATCGTGTTTTTTTTCCAATCAATTTCTTGGTAAAAAAAAACACAAATTTTGTGGTAGTTCCGGCAATGATTGAATAAGCAGATCTATCATTGCTATTATATTTGCCCCACTTGTTTATATGGTGCATTACAAAGCAGTACATCAAAAAACGTATCTGATCTGACTATAACTAGCTAAAGTCACTTAGGAAAAAGATGTAGTTCTACGTCAAAATTCCACTACTCACAATGAAACACTTGTTTTTGCAGAGCTAAATGTTTACTGGTTACTCAAATATATGTATATAGGAGTCTTATAGTAGATTGTTTAACCCAACGTAGTCCTGTTGTGATGAATGTAGTTGGCTTATTCGCTACACTTCTGGGCGCCGTAATACTATTACTAATAATATTTCTCGATACGTTGATGTCGTTTTTAACATCATTTTAAAAAACAATTCATTATTTACTTTCAATTGATTGGCATGTTGCTCCCATTTCTTCTTCTTTTTCTATGCACAACACTTCCGGCACGTGCTAGAATCCGCTCTGATAACCAAGTCGGATATCCGCATCCTCTAGAGCTGATTAATAAAAAAGTTTTCTTTGAGGTAGAGCGTTCGTTCATTGTACGGATCTTGTGTTCATTTTTGAATTTTAAAAAACCAAGAGGATTTTCAGTTTTTTTTCTCCAGGAAAAGCTCTACTCGGGTAGTTCCTGCCAAATTCGAATAATTTCTGTAGAAAATTACAAGTAGGTCACAAGCCATATCCGAATCTTTTTTTGGAACCTCTGTTGAAAATATAGATAAATTTGCGGATAGAACAGTGCGGTTCTAACGTTATTATTGATCCGGAACTTGGAGTCTGTAACTGTTTGTCATGTTTGGAGGCCGTTATCATTAAAAATTGATTGCCAAATTGTGTGGTATCACATGTGTATTTATGTTGGTTGTCAGCTGTTTAGAAGATATATTTGGAACCATTTCTCCGATATTCTTCGGTACATAAATTAAATTTAGGCTAACTAGTTTACCGACGTTTTTCAAATCGGACTTTCAATCTTAGGTCCATGATTCGTTAGAACAATTCATTATTCCGAAATAACAGAACTAACAACCACTGCGCCATTTAAATAGGCATTAAAAAAATGTATCATTAGCGACTTTTCTATCATCCTTTGGAAGATAGCTGGAGCCGATTGCACTCACAGACAGTCTAAGGAAGTCGATAGTTTTTCGAATTCGTCATTAATTTCAACGTGCAAATATCTACTGTGAAAAAATATTTCCGCCATCAAGCTTAGTAAAGATGCCATCTGGTGTTGGTAATGAGTGATATTGTTCTGTTCATACATTATCTGTTAAATTGCTACCACTGGATCATTATATTTCAGGTGAGTACTTAGTCACAAATATCAGTTATATATAATACTACTAACTCCTTCTCTAGTTTAGGAGGAACATTGAATAAAACCAGCCACGACCTAATATTTTTTTATTAAACGGTTTTTCATACTCCGGATACACACGGATGTAAGCCTTTATTGTGGCGTATTTGCCCAAATCGGCGGAAAAAATTGCGGATATGCCTATTTCAGGCTACTAAGCAAACCTTTTGATTTTGCTTTCAACTTCTACTACCCCTACCGTTGTATTATCTCCAGATCTTCCCGACCACACTTCTTTGCTTCAAGCAATTCGTAAAAATACTATATTGTACTCAACGATACAGTAGTTCTCTCATCGTTCTTTTGCGTCAAGTGCCTCAAGCAACTTAATTTCTGCATGTTGGCTGCACATAATGCACTTTTATAATGTATCAGTAGGTTTTTTTAATAGTAGTAACATCAGATCCGGTACCTTGTCTCTATGTAATTTCCTTTGTTCTGCATTGACGCACTGTTCTATAGATTCTTATAAAAAAATTTATCACTAACTTTATGAGCCCAGTCTTAAGGCTCCGGTTAGTAAAGTCGATTGTCGCGATGCTAGGCCAAGTTTTTTAGAGCTGCCTGTTTTCATATTCAAATTTCGTAAAACATAAGTCATAACGGAAAGCTACTCCATTTGATGTAGACGGTTGATTTTACAAACGTACTCATCGAATATGGGGCTACATCGTTCTCGTACGCCTTGAAGAACATACATTTTCCGGAACTCGATAACTGACCATGAGGCGACGTGCTTTGAGGTAGCTTATCGTATCATCGAAACTTACTTGGACGGTGCGCCTGAGAGCACGTGTGAACTTAATTTCGTCTATTGACAATCAGGTCTTTATACCTTACATACCAGTTTTCAATCACAACATAATTCGCAGATCCATACAAGAGCTAGAGAATTTCATGAAGTCTTCTGTCATGAAATCACTGTATACTGGAACTCTTTCGCTGCTGTTGTTGTTAGGCCACTGGTAGGATCTCCCTTATGGTTTGTAATAGCGTACCTTGTAGTGCCTTGTAGTGATAACAGGAAGCTTAAAAAATCGCGAAATGGGTTTTATAGGGTATATATGGTATATTTTGGTAAAACTGGATAAAATGGTATCAATCGTCACCGATTACATATACAGACATGCATGTGTGTCTGTGTGCATATATAAAGGGAGAGAGAGAGAGAGAGAGAGAGAGAGAGAGCTACGTCTAAAAGTTATCTGTTATCTACTGGCCGAACATGATACAGTGGAATTCAAAAATTTTCTTGCTAGGGCTAAATTTCGTAATTTTGGGTGTTCCCTTTGATTGAAGATCGTCACCTAGCACAACGAAAACCAGCTGAACTTTTTTCAAAACGCTCGTATCTGTTATGGCTTAAAATATATTTACAATGGGACGTATTTAAGTACAAATAATCACAAAAATATCCAAATTTCTTACAGTAAGAGTAGTACAATGAAACGCCTACTTGGAGATCGGATGATCTATTTGGAAACGCGCTAGTAGGTGGGAAACTGAACTACTGTAAGGGCCATGCACCAACTGTCGCTTTGTTATTCCTTATCATTTCGATCATTTAATTTTGTCTTAAAGAATCTTAGATAGTGTGCCGGACACGAAAACAATTAGATAGTATGTTAGCTCCGATGTATTAGCCATTATCGCTCCTTCCAACACATCAATACTTTAAACACTAATAAAAAAAATAATAGTTTTTTTTTGGTTTTTAATCAGTTTGACTCACTTTTACTGAATAATCTTTATAACGATGCACAATTTTAGACGGAGCCTGTTTGCGCTCCGGTTAATACTCTGATTTGAAGGCAACAATAGCCACACTACAAACTACATCTACCTTATGAAACCTTACATCCAAAAAGTTGAGAAGGTTTATCAAATTTATCAGATAATGTATACACCTTTAGTCTTATACTTCATCCTAACAGTTCAACAATATTTATTTTACCACGGAATAAGCAATAAGAGCAATACAATACTTTTCGTTTTTTTCATCTTTTGATTATCGACCAAGTTGTCTATCACGGTGCCATCCAAAATTCAAGTAGCGCAGTAGATAAATAAAAGAAGCGCGTCAGACTGGAGCCCAAATTTTTTAAATAACAGCATAATTTAAAGCTTTTTAGAACGACTCTTCGATGCTCCTAATATATCATTCAGCGTCTACCATTGGATACAAATTGTAACAACCGACAGGACGTATGGTAATCCATATCGTACATTAAGTGTGTTTGGAGCATAAATCAAAAACCTTCAGAATCCATCTCTAACTGAGTAGATACGTCAGACCCTCGGATATTTAGGTACGTGTCAATATCAATGAGCGCCATTAAGAGCAGCGCTGTTATTTGGTGTGGGATAGAAACAAGAATAAACCTTAGTGTGCATATTATTGATATCACGCCAAGGCCTAGGCCGAGTAGCTTTGCTCCACACACTGCAAAAATCCAACTCTCTATTTTGCCAGCCAGTCATCTGTTTGGTGTGCTGCTAAATTCACTTGAAGGAAAAAGATTTGAAAAAGTCGCCAAGAATAGGGAATACGCATGAAAACAGAAAAATATATAAGTCAAACTTCTTCAAATATGGATGCGCGAATCGCACAGATATGTTTCTTTGCACAGCAGTTGCATCAAAAGAAAGAGGAAAAAGTGTCAGGAGAAACTTAGGAAGACCCCATATCATAGCTACGTTTAGTTGCGCTATTTTTGAAAACATTTTACAATACTATTATATCACAAAAGGTACAAGGAATATTTCTTACCGAATGTTATTTCCACGAATAGAGAGCGTATCTAGTGAGATGGGATCCTGTGCATTTTTGGGTGTCATTTTGACATTCTTGAGATGGGTGTTCATGGCCACGTCGACACCGGCAACTGTGCCACGCACTTGAGATCCATTTTTCAATTCAATTGTTACGGTCTCGTGACTCAACTTCATCAGAAACCTAAAAATGCAATTGTGTTTTAATGTCGCGTGAAATCTATCAAACAATATATCTGACTCATCTGAGCTTTAGACGGTGCATGCAAGATCCGTAGCATAAAATATGCCTTATTCATAGTACATATCACTAGGACAAACATTTTTATGTAAAATTCAAAACGTATTTGCTCCAGCCTTTTCAACCTTCAACATCACCAATACACTAATACGCGTTGAATACTCCACCTCTATTGGAAACATGTAGAAAGCATCATTGCCGGTGAAAAAATTAGAAATGATTGTTTGCCTTTTAGAAACATTGAACAATTTTATGAACTATTTTATATCATCATTTTATATTTTCATTTAATATCGCCTTCTAGGTTTACTGTTTATCCACATCCATGTCTATTTACTCGATTTCGAAACACTGTGCAAAGTAAAATCAGTCCAAATTGTAACTGCAAATACCATTGTATTTGTAAATCGTAAATAAACCGAAATAAGTTTCTCACGTTAAGCCACTAAGATTAATCAATGGAAACGTAATGTTATAATAGTAGCCAACTGTTATATACAGTTAACTTTACGGCATTTGCTAATATAAATGCTTTTGTCTCTCTTTGGCAAGCTACAAGAAGCTACAATCATGTTGAATTATCTAGGAATCCTAGGAAGGTGGAATCTAGAAATTGTCTATGCGTGAATGGTTATTAAACAAAAACTTACCGCACTAACTTCATTTTAAGGGACGATTTAAACGGATAGAGTTTACAAACTTCAAGAATTGAACCACACACAAGTAGCAATGAGATTTAAGAAAGATGATTACACTTCAACCAGATGCCGGCTTAATTGTTTGTAAACACATCGACTTCCTAGTTGCGCGCTCCGTGCGTAAAACCAGATCGAAACTTTTCTTTTGCTTAATTCTTATATTTACTATGTAATTATTCATGTTAAGCACGGCTATTCATAATCTAAACTTGCGAATAAAAATGGTTGCCAGACACTAAAAAATTGACTCGATAAAAACTAAAGGATTATGATTTTGCGCTTCTGCCAAGCAAATGTATTCAATAAATATCAAAGCCCAAGTGGTTTCGTTTTCGGCACAGCCCTTCGTACCCCGTCATTGATTGTTGACTGCTAGTGCGGCAATCAAGAAAAAAACAGATCGAAATTCAAGGTACGTGCAGCCTTACAGCAGAATTACCCAACTTCACCTATTGTGTATGAAACGATGTAAAGTAAAAACAAATGACTATTTATGTAAACAGGAAGAATGTTTGAAAATAACTTTATCTGTAATGAATATTCCCGGCGTTCATAGAAAGCGTGAAGTAGTACATTTCCAACGAATGTTCGTTGCAGTAAAGAAAACGATTTTGTGCTTTGTCGCAAATTCAGTAATTGCAACTGGTATTGCAGATAAGTTGCGTATAGACAGCTAAAGCAGATATAACAAATAACTGCAAATGATTTTTTAGTTTAATTATACCTTATCGACATAAACAAAGCAGTAAATCTATAGCATATACACTTTTATCCTAAACGCTGAAAGGCATTTATTATTATTGAAAGTATTATCTGAAAGATATTATTTAAAGTTTATTTTTCATCTTAGTACAGCCAGTAGTTTATTTGAGACTAACATGCAAACCATGTATTTTACCGCAATACCACAATACTTATGGCTGATATGAGTTTTTTTCGAGCTATATCGATAAAGGTAAGGTGGTATTTTATCATAAAATATCATTTTACCACACATATTGTTGCCTTTCGACAATAATTTGTCACTTCATGTAGTTTGAGGGGATCACATTTTAACATTTTTGGAACACGAGAATGACTAAATGAGAAATTGTGCTTATGCCCAAAATGCTTCCGTTTAATTAGTCAGAATTTGAAATCAATGGTTCTAAAAACTTGTTAATAATGTACAAGAGAAAAAGCTATTGCTGGGTCCTTAAATGTACTTTAAACATTTTCTATAACAGATCGTGAAAGACGATACAACTGTGACTATGTCTGACGCCGAGGAAGATTATGAACTCGAGTACTCAGAGGACGACGATTCGCAACCTGATGTTGACCTCGAGAATCAATATTATAACTCCAAGGTAGGATGCTGTACATAGCTTTATAGATTTCGACTAAATAATGATTCGAATAGTTTAGAAATTTCTATCACTAGAATATCGTACTATATTCATGCCTGTTCCTTCAGCAGATTTAATGTTACTATGTTTAGTGACTTCCTTATACTTATAGTTGCACGCGAAATTTAGTTGAAAAATGCCTCTCACAGTCGTCTCACTAAAGATCTTTACACAAAAAAAAAGTTACAGTACTTTCATGATAAAAGCCGGAAGTTTCATTTTTAGCACTCTAATTCAAATTCAAAATAGCATTCTAATTGAAATGGCGAATTCGGTAAGGACGTACTTAAAATCGTCAACCGATTTATAATACCTAATTACCGACGAGTAATATTTTATTCTACAAATGGTAGCCAGCTACTAAAAATGAACCTCGTGTACTTAAACAACCACACGCGTAATGTATTGGCCATTGGAAGGGTCCAAGGGAAATATGCCTTTAATGTTTGTCCAAGTGGTCCTTAAACTACGATAAGATAGAACGATTCTTATTTTGCTTAATGAAAACGACACTATTTGTTACAACTATCGACTCGATTTAAAAACTATGTGATTCTTTGTATGATTTGTTACAGTAGCTAGAACACTCAAACGTATATGAATAAAAATATTTGAACCTATTATTATTTGTGAATTTCCAGGCACTTAAGGAAGATGATCCCCAGGCAGCACTACAAAGTTTCCAGAAGGTCTGCTCATTTCTTAATTAATTATTCTATATCTAAGATTAATGACATTAATTATTTGAATACTAAAAGCACAAATTTATCGGCTCCGATATTGGTTTCTTTCTTGTAGGTATTGGATTTGGAAGGCGGTCAAAAAGGAGACTACGGGTTTAAAGCACTAAAACAAATGGTGAAGATCAACTTTCAGCTTGGAGAGTAAGTATCTTAAATCATCGTGGAATAATGTTTACGATAATATATTACAACGTGGCATTACCTCGTGGAAGTGTTTCTTTCATGCGTAAGTGTTCACCGCTTTCGTTTTTGTTTCTATTTTTTAATATTTGTTGATAGTCGAGCTTCATTTACCCTTAAAAAGCTTTTTCATTGCTATACAGGTTGATGTCGTCCTTTCGTCCGTTTTTACTATGCCTCACATTTAAGCTTTGAAATAGATATACCTGTTTTCATACTACAACAACTTCGATGTTTCATAAAGTGAAAACTTTTCTAAAGATTTAAAAAATCGCAAAAAGGTCAAGAAAAAATTGAAGTCGGGTAGGTGGTTGGAAAAATATTAGAAAATAGATAATGGAAAAACATTAGAAAAATGCTCATTATAAAAAGAAAACCCTGGAAAAGTATACAAAAAAGATCACGACTATTTCCGAATTTTTTCAGTTTGGTTTCTGTATTTTTAAAATGTCTGATCCAGTTATCTTTTAATAATTTTTAAGATTTGTTTTGTATTTTCTACTAAATTTCCCTAGCTGTTCCAAAATTTGTGTCCAATTTTTTTTAGATAAATTTGATTCCTTACGCTGTCCAATCACGCATTTTTAATTGTGAATATATTTTTCCTTATATAGCTTACACATCTCCAAAAATGAAAAGCCAAATTAAAAGAAAGATCATCTCTTTTCCACGCCTAGATCCTTGGACATTTTATGATCTGCACATAACAACAACAGCAGGCTTGTTAAAGAAAAGGAATATTCCCAAACGTGTACAACGCTTGACTATTAGCACACGAAAAATGGCAATAACGAAGTAAAAAACGAAAACGATGAAATAATAAGCATGATAGATAATATCGTTAATATCGTTAGGTAATAAGGCACAAGTTGTTTTTATAAGTAAATGTATATTTAATACGTATTTTGTACCTTATTATATGTAAGTGTTGCGAATATCTGATCAATACTTGCAGATTCAAAGAAATGATGTCTCGCTATAAGCAATTGCTGACGTACATCCGTACTGCAGTAACCAGAAACTACTCCGAGAAATCAATTAACTCGATTCTCGATTACATTTCAACTTCAAAAAAGATGGACCTTCTACAAGAATTCTACGAGGTACACATTAGTGGTACTTTTACCACGGAATATCAAGCAGCTTAAGAGGTTTTTTTCAAAAAAGAGACAATAAATTGCTTTTATTCACTGAGGTCTCGATGATGTTGATTACCCTATTGAATGTGTGTTTCTTATTATCGATTCTATATAAATATGCTTCGCTTGGACCCTTTGTGATGTTTTTGATAATATATGATGCAAGAAATTAAGCATACGACTTGTAAAAAACATTGTTAAGGAGTATTTTGTTCGCATGCATTTCTTATATAGGTTACTTTGGAAGCGTTACGAGATGCTAAAAATGATCGTCTTTGGTTTAAAACAAATACGAAACTTGGCAAGCTATATCTTGACAGGGAAGAGTGGAACCGGTTAGCGAGAATCCTCCGTCAGCTTCACCTGAGCTGTCAAAACGTCGACGGTAGTGACGATCTGCGGAAGGGTTCGTTGTTTTCACAGCCGCGGTTTTTAGTTTCTAAGAATAATATCATCAGTACAGCAGTTGATTTTGTTCCTTCTCTGACTGCTAGTTCACCACTTCTAACGTAATTGAGGCATTAGTTACTCTCAAGAATATGGCGATCTTTTCTACCTGTGAAATATATGACTTCGGAAGCTTGAAGAGCGACTAAGGACGCAAGTTCTCTGAAAATACAGTAATCATACATACCTCGCAATTGGCAAAACTCGAATTAGGGTGGTTAGCTATGTGTAATGATCTGTGTTGCTGTCTATCCCTTTGCTGTTTCTCTGCTTCTCGTATCGCATATGGATATTTTTTTATTCTATTATAGGTACTCAACTATTGGAGATTTACGCACTAGAGATTCAGATGTACACGAGCCAAAAGAATAATAAGGAGCTCAAAAAACTCTACGAGGCATCACTGCAGATAAAAAGCGCAATTGCGCATCCGCTTATTATGGGCGTTATTCGTGAGTGTGGTGGTAAGTTAATTTTGTAAGGGTGTACCAACGAGATTATCTCTCTCAGAGTATTTTTCAACGAACTGCATCAAAGAGTACCTAAATAAGAGGACCATATATTAGAAAGTATGGTGGATCGTAAAGTATGGAATCAAGGCTTCCCTATTAGTCTGATAGTAGCGTATCTTTAGATGACTAGTATAAACTACAGCGTGTCGCTTATGTGTGTTACTCGTTTATTTTATATTTACTATACCAAGCAAATAATACATTTAGTCACCTGACAAGCTGTTGTGAAATGTCTAGGCAAAATGCATCTTCGGGAGGGAGAATACAATTCGGCTCACACGGACTTTTTTGAGGCTTTTAAGAACTACGATGAGAGTGGTTCACCACGACGCACCACTTGCCTTAAGTACCTCGTTTTGGCATCTATGCTTATGCAAAAGGTAAGCTGGGTTAGAAAAATCATGTATAAACAATACACATTAAATCGACCCTGATCGGTAGAGCTTCTCCCCAAGATTTCACGGTTCCAACACGGTGGTTTCCGAAATACGTTTATTTTCATTTGAACTATTAGTTCAGATAAATAAGTAAAACTATATAATGCCTGCTTACATTTGATTAAATAGTATGTTACGAATGGCATTTTTATGTATTATTATCTATAATACGGAAAACACCGTATCGAACTAAAATTGCCTAACTTGTAACTGATAATTTATTAAAGTTTTCAATTAATTAGTTTAAAAAAACAGTCATTAAACTGTGCAATTTCTGACGATCTGTATTCAGGAAAGTGCCAAAGTGATCAACGTTCTGGATTCTCAGGAAGCAAAACCATATAAAGATGACCCGGAAATTGTTGCGCTTACTGATCTGGTTGACGCTTACCAGGTAATTTCTTATACTTATAATATTTTATATTATTAAAGTTAGCTTATTGAGGTTGTCTTATAGTTTAACGTATTGTATACTAATAATTACACTATTTTCGCTATGATGCATCTACCATTTCTCCTAAAACCGGGCAAAGTAGGTAAATGAACAATATACAAAGTTTAAAAGTCGTACAGTCACCCCAAAAAATATCGCAGTAGAACAAGCTTTTCTCTGCTTTCAGAAGTTCTTTCTGCTCTGTTTAGCGTCCCATAGTCGCCATTGCTAGGAATACCTTCTAGATTTATCCAGCTTTTATTAGCTTTTTCTCGAACATGGTACACTTCGTGTACATGGTAAGTGTTCAACATTTGTTTTTGCATACATTTTGCCAGGCGCATGATATAAGCCGTTTTGAGTCAATTGTGTCAGGCCCTCACAAGGAGTCGATCATGAAGGACGCATTCATTAAGGAACACATCGAGCAACTTCTGCTTAACATACGACGGTAACTACTTCTAGTTCCTCCATTGTTTATGTCTGTTTCATTACTATTCTGCAAAAACTGCATAGCTGCTTCAATGTGCTTACCAACGGAAGTATATCATCGTTTCAGTCTTCGTCGAACACGTAAAAAACGTTGTTATTATATTTTTAGGTCACAAGATAGGTTTTGTACTCCGCAAATGCGAGAGAGTTCTATTAATTCGCAGTGGTTATATCTACAAATCGTCCACAAAGAACATATTAATTGCTGCTTTTATTTTTTATTCTTTATTTATGTATATGATCTCTAGGCAAGTATTAATTCGGCTGATTCGCCCTTATACACGCATTACAATCTCGTTCATTTCCCGAGAGTTGAATATCCCCTCTGCGGAAGTGGAGAGCCTACTTGTATCATGCATCCTCGATAATACTATTAATGGACGTATTGACCAGGTGAGGTTCGTTTATTGTTCGTATAAGTGGTTATCAAAACTAATGTTTTAGTCCTTTAGGATAAAATTCTTTCCCATGAATACAGGTAAGAGGTGGAGAAATACATATACGTATGTGTAGTTTGGTTGCGAATAAACTATCATTTACCCTTGCTACTAACCCTTGCTTGCCATACGTACAGATAAATAGCCATTTTATAGCGTGTAATCCTATCGTGTTCCCTGTCCTGTTACACACAGGTAAAGCAGGTGTTGGAATTAAATCCATCGCCCACGGATCGACGATACACAGCAATGGAGAAGTGGGCTGCCCAAGTGCAACTGATTCAGAGTACTGTTGTGGGAAAGCTGCTTTGAAAGGCTTGCTAAATGTTCAATTGTAAATGATGTAATGTTTTACGTGCAAAAGCTGTAAAGGAATACCGAACTTATCTTGACAATGGTTTTAAACAACTATTGTATAATCTACAGCAATCTACAATAAAACCTTCAACGTGGTAACGTCTGCAGCCTTTGTTTTCATTTTCTGTTACTATTTTGTAGTTTATAATTAAATGCTTATTGTTGTTCGTTGACCATTTTTTTTTTTATAGAATCTTACAATTGTAAAAGAACATCGCGAGCTCCTTTGCGTATGGCAAAGGCCGCATAGGAACGTTTATCTGGTTAAAAATTTCGTTTTTTTTAAACTATCCCCCATATATAGTTTGCATATCTGCTATCTGTTCCGCGTTATATTAAAATTATAGGCAATAGATCAGTGTTTGCATTGATTGAGCGTAAAGAGTAAAAAAAACGGCGGAGCTGTCTTTTAATGTATCACACTATCTTTAGTACGCGAGTAGGTATACAATCAAGTACCGTGAAGTAACTTTAGGCGCACGTATCTATGAAATTAGATCCCTTAGGGATGAACCTTCACCTCGTAAATCGTATTCAAAGAAGCTCCTGAACGGGTTCGTAAGGTCTAGCGCCAGCGCCAGACTCGATTAATGTTGAGGCTTACCTTTTGTTTGTCCAACGCGCTCCAGGAGACATCGGTCATGGTTTAATTTCAGTTGTTACCTCGCCCATCGAACTCAGAATGTTTTTAAAATACCGGCAAAACTACAACCAGCAGTGCATCATTGCTTACAGCGTCCAAAGTTACCAAGGTACATGTCATCAAGCGCACGAAATACCTAGAGCACTAACGGGCCATTCTCAAAAGGAAAGCCGATCGTTAGCCATGTCAAAGAAGTCAGTGGGACTAGCCAGAGTTCAGAATGCCAACGTTAAAGCTGCCGTGGAGCTAGCGCCGTGCCGGGCTGCCTTTTTCAACGAACGTCCTTCTTCCGGATCATTTCCTCCTTATTGGCGATATGTAACTTTTCTCGCTCTTCCACAAAGCAAATGCATTTTAAACTAACCAACATCGCAGCGGCACATCGGGAAAAATAGCATGTGTTATGAGTTTCTTCCGTACATGCTGACGTGTATACTAAACATGTTTCTGGATAATGTGAGTACCATACTTCCAGAAAGGCTATTCGACCGAAATGAGTCCCTATTCGTCAAAAATAAGCGAATTATAAGTAGTCCGCGACAGTATACCTACGGAGGGCTTGTAAACTTTAAAGCTGTTTTTAACTTCATCCTAATTAAGCCTTGCAAACGTGCTTAACTTGCTAGCTGTGACATTCCAGGAAAACAGGGTTACAATCCAGGATGGGTTATCGGAGCGGTGAGCGTTTTTTCAGGTTACAGCTGTGGTTTGGCGTGATAACTTGAGCGTTCTCCTTTTCTCGGCCTGGCTTAAGGATTTTCCTGACAAGACATAAGAAGCTAGAGATATGGTGAAAGTTCCCTTCTATGCAGACGATTTAGTTATTTACGGAAGCAATGGCTTTCATATTCCTAACCAGGTTATATTCTGCCGTCTCGAATTGGCTATCGAGACAACGCAATTCAGGAATGGCAGGTAGCAGAATTGCGATTCATAATACACTATGTTTCTTTAGCAGATTTATGACCATATTAATCGATTCTTGTTGCTAATCTCATCTAAAAGCCAAATTTTCTCCGACGACAATATAAAATAACCTTTATAGCTTCGTCTTCAATATTTAGTCCCCACTGATTATTCTTCTCAACCGCTTTGCGATTTTTCGATCCAAAAGTTGCGCCAGTTGCTGCGTGCAGGGTAAGCTTAATCTAAGCCGGAGAATTTCAAGCATTTGAAGCAAAAAACAGCCTTGTTGCTTAAACGAGCGTTGGGATTGCGACTGACAACCCGTAAGAGGCTTGTCTACTTTCTGGCAGTGACGCCACCATTCGCCGTGGATCTCCATCACCATCTTAACCCACCGGTAACCTTAGTACTCCAGCTTGACAACATGGGATGCCAAATCGAAAATTCTATGAAAAGGGAATTAGGTCGGAGAAATTCTAAAGGACTTGAATGGTCTAACAGATATGTAGTAACGCGCTATACAATGCACGGATTTAACAACTGCCTATGCATAATACAGAAGTTTCATAAATTTGATAAATCTTGTGTTTGTTCTAGCCCATAAGTTAAATGGCTAGTTAGCCTTACTCGGTAACTAAGCGAAGAACGACAGTAACATAGTATATAACATAATGGAATCATTGGTAAGTCTAAAATAACCCTGTTAGCCTTATTATTCGAGGAACCACCTCATGACATTTACCTTAGCCAAGCTCATTAAGTCCTCATATGTATGGCATATGAGAACTTCATGAGCATTCAAAAACTAAGCATATGAAGCTTAGTTTGCCAAGCTGTTATAAATGTATATATTTCAAGTATTCGTAATGTTACCTGACACAGGTGAATAAATAAGTTTGATTAATTTAATAATATATAAATTTAAGTATGTCGGAGCGAACGGTTCTTGAGCCAGTTTTTGCGCAAGAAGTTGCTGAATATTTGTTTTAAGTACCGTCAGACCTCATCAGCCTCAATCTTCAACACCTGCTACATTCTATCATTTCCATGTTACATTGAGCACATGGTTGCACTCTTAATGATAAAAATTTTCATATACATGTTTAATTTTTCTGCAAGTAAGGGTCATCCAAGTTCGTTACACCGTGGCCCTGCATAAAAACATTACTAATATGATTGATTGTGTATTTTCAAGATCTGTTAATGGCTATATTCCATTTTCAAGTCATATTTTAGTATATATCATCAAGTAACTCTATACATGACCTTGATACAAAGCGAGAACTGTTGAATACAGCGCGAAATGCAAATCTTGTGTGAAATTTACATAGTATAATCTATTTGTCTACCTACCTTCAACTTTGTATCAATTTTCGCAGTCCTACTGTCGCTGAAAATTCAGATATATTCAAATGCTAAATCTTTTATAATTTTAACAGTGAAGCTTGCGTAGAGCATCTTTTTATGATAATAATGTATAATGTGCTTGATTTCATTCGAGACGGCCGGATAAACGGTTCTCTCGAAATTGGTTTGAAGAAGTATATATCTCAACCGGAGTGAAAGCGTCGCAGTGCAGCGGCGGAGTGTGAAGGGAAGTATAACCGTTATTGAACGCAAAAGAATACTAAGGAAGAATGTTTCAACTAAATCGAACCTATTGCTAATACGCATATTGTGTTTTACAATCCAGAGAACACTTATGATTCCTATTTTATCAACATGCTGAACAATCTAAGAAATCACACCAATAATATATATTTTTAGAGGTTGAGTAGGTTTTACTGCCGATTACTTTATCAGAACAGGAAAATCAACTCCAATCGTATAACCAAATTTCACAAAATAGCAGAGTTTGGGATTTACTATTTTCTCCATTACATGCCATCAAGTTCATTAATATTGGTGTAACGGTAAGACAGTAGAATTATTATTACTTCTGTTCTAGTGTTGTGGATGTCAATCTAGCAAACACTGGGAGTAAGATCCTCAAAAGAGATTGCCTTTTAACAGTTATCATAACCTTGCTTGTATGTATCATATTTTCGATTATATTGCTATTATATATATATATATATATATATATATATATATATATGGCTCTCTACCTAATGTATTTAAAAATACTGCTGTCTTCCATTGCAGGATATAAAAAGTATAGTTGAAATATTGCTCCGGCCAAATTGCTGAAGGAGATTATTATATCGCATTATATATATACATTACTTAACTCTTTGCAATGAAATTTACGTATTAGATGAATATAATTATTAAGACTAAAATAGTAGGTATCTTATCCGAGAAAGCATACAAATCAGCATGGTAAAAACACAACAACTCTCTGAGATCATTTGCCGGGTCACCTCGATTTAGATCCTTCGCTTGCAGCGGACGACGCTGTATCTCTAGCAGACGAAACAGTGTTTTGTTGGTGGTGTTTCGCTGTTGGCAAACAAAGCCCCCATGGCGAGCGAGAGAGGAATGTCAATGTTCGAATCTTAGAAAAAGTGCGATGCTGTTTTTTGCAGGTTCTTTTAGAGAATACTTAAGTAAAAAAATAGTTCTATGAATTTCCCGTGTTATCCACATGGTACTGATTAAATAAATTATCGATCAGTGAAGCTGCATTATCAGCTGGGCCAACTTCAGACAAAATCACTGTGTATCGGCATTGGCAAACGATTTTGTCTAAGACAGCAAAACATTGTGCTCTGTGTATATATGTGTAAAGAGTTTCGCCGGCTTACGCTCAATATTTTTGCACTGTGTGACTTGCTACGATTTTTCCGGACTGTCTTTTGCACTCAAATAGCAAATGCGTGCAGTCTGAATTAGACTATACATGGAAGAATCGTTGGTGATCTCGTAAATTAAAAAAAACCGAACCTATTTAGATAAACAAAATCGTAGCTATCTCATAGAAGATACGGCGTTTGAATTCCCGTTTATTGAAAAAAAAGTGTAAAGTCGGCTTCGGATTTACTCCATTCAAATTAATTTAAAATTTAGTTCATCTTTCGACCGGAAGAACGTTTTTCGTGCTTAAAATTGGCATACCAAACGTAGAAATTTGGATTAATTATTATACTTGTCGGTATAATAATTAATAAAACAAAAAACTGACTAGAGAATTTTTCATAAATAAACATAGCCGCACACTCTATATTTTTCAAAATAGTGCTAAAATGCCTCGCATAGAAAAATAGAATTCGCCTACATCGCATATAAAAACCTACATCATGATTTAATTAGAAAATGAAAAGTTCTATAAAACGGGTCTCTCAGGACGAAACGATGTGAGAATAATATTGTTCAAAACAGTTAACTACGATCAATTGCCGAAACTAAACGAAGAAATTTTTTATGAAGACGGAACATTGTGAGAGGACGCAGCGTGAGGAGTGCACGCTGTTGGTATAGTCATAAAAAACAAAAAAAAACTTTGCACTCGACTAAATGTTGTGAGGTGATTCGTCAGTTTTGCCTGGTGAACGATGGATCCCAGTTTAGACCCGAAGCAGCAATACGGAGAGTTGAAGCGGAAGGTTCGTCAGCTTATTGCTGAGAACGAAATTTACAAACAGGAAATTGCCAAGGTTAGTTTTTAACAGAGCTCAATTTGTTCTATATTGACCTACGATATCTTATTTTGAAATACAAAGTTTCGAAATCGTTTATCGAAGCTCTGACGGCTCCACTAAGAGTGAACTAGGAGTTTCTAAGTAGTGTTTTTGTCAAGCGTATGGCATGCTTTATCCGTAAATCGGGTTACCTCAGTCATGCTATTTTTCCTTGTTATAGTGTATCCACATCCTTTGTATTAGCGAAGTTCGAACCGCATTGTTTATACATCTCTTAATTGCCGGTTAGGATTCCTTCACAGAGAGTTATATGCATAAAGGAAAGATATAATTCAGTTTGTACATAATACGTTGAATTTATATTAATGTATACATCCTTTATATACGGCCTGAAGGATGAAAGCCGTATGTGAAACATTTGTTCGCCCTCAAATTTAACCACTCACATTTATGCTTTTTAGTTCTTATATCCGTCGAAAAGTAGCTGACTTTCTCGCACATTGTTGCTTTTGGAACGCGGCAAATTTTTACAGTTGGACAGCTATATGATTGTTTACAATCTCATTGTGTTCAAATTATAGCATATACGGGTTTGTTCCTATGCTGATACCCCATCCGTAAAGCTCGGATATAAAGTCGACAATTGAGATCCATTGTAACATCGCGTTTTTCTTGCAATTTATTATTAACGATTATTATCTGTTACCTATAGTAGCAATGATAATTATAACATTTCATCATTACAGGTAAATGATCGCCTGCTCCGTGTGACTCGCGATAAGGCATTCCTTTTAGATCAACTTCTGCCATATGAAGAAGACGATTCATCTACTGAGAGTGAACTGTCTGATTCAGATCAAGATTCACACCTTCCAACCCCACAACCACAACCTAATACACCATCTGTACCACGTCGCACACAACTACCGCATATAGGAACAACAGGTCAGGAGAAAAATAATCGTAGTGGAACTTCAGTCGCCTCAGAAAAGCCCCCATCTGGTACCAAAAAGCCGCGACCTCCGAGGCCGCGAAAGCCTCGCAATCCACAGGGTGGCGGGCCCGGAGGAGAACAAGGTGGCCCCTGCAGTAGATTTGGTGGAGGGGGTGGCCCAGGTAAAAGCGGAAATGGCAAAGGAGGGAACAGTAGTGGTCATAATCTTGACGCTAGTACAGGGAACGGTGGTGCTGGCGGTGGGGGTTCGAAAAGACTTACAAGTAGTAGCAACGCTCAAGAAAACCATTACCTAGAAGGAAGTGGTGGAGGGTCAAGTGGGGGCTACCAGAAAGGTTCTGGAAGCCACAAGGATGCCAGTGGAGCGGTAACTCATGGGGCACCTGGGGATCGGTCCTTCCACTCTGTTAGTCCTGGGAGCGGGGGCCGAAAGTCTGGTGGTGGTGGAGGACAAAGAAAGAAAGCTCGATTAGAACAACAGGCTGCGGTAATAGCAGGGCAAGGTGCACAACCCGTTCAGGCTGGGAGACAACAACATGCCAAATCAGCCTCACGCCACAGAAGTAGTAATTCCTCCAACACCAATCAAACTTATCTTCATCAAGGCACAGGAGGTTATACACAAAGTAACACCTCCGCACGTCATGCTTCTTCCGGTCGTAAAAGTGGATCACATGCAGTCACAGTCGCTGCAGCTGCTGCTCTGGCAAGCAATGCCGGTTCTCCCATCGGAGTTGGACTTACGATATCTCGCGAAAGTGGAACAGGAACAGCTGTGTCAACAAATTCAAGTCTTGAGGCGAATCACAGCCGTAGTGGTCACCACGGTAACTCTTCTGGAGTAATACCTTCTCCGTCTGTGGCGGCAGCAACTCGTCCCAATAATCCCTTAACACCTGAAGAACTTGAAAGGCATCTAGCGGCCAAACAAGGGGCTCGAAAGATACAGTCACTACCGCCCCAGCCAGCATCATTGACACTTCCGGCTGAATTATTCAATGAGGATGCTTTCTTAGGTGACTTTGCAGCTGAACAAATTGTCTAGCGGGAGTGAGAAATTAATTAGAATAACTTAGGCGTATGTATTGTTTTCTTCAACATTTATCGCAGAAAAGTGTTCCTATCGAATCTTCAAGCAAAGTACCAATGATGAGTAGTTACACTAAGCGAACCTTTTGTGAACTGCGCTGCATCTGAAAAAGTTCACGTAATAGTATCAGTATAGAAAATGATTGTATTCACAGTCAATATTCTGTCAACATTTATTTTCAAAATTTAGCGTGGGCAGCTGTTGCAGTAAACCAGCCGGTCAAAACTGTACAGCTTTGCTTAACAAGCAGTCTACACCGTATATTTTATCGTTACAAGATCAGTATCTTATTTATCTTTTGTAATATTATGGATTTATCATGGAACGCGTGCTGTTTGGTAGTGATTCCGGTATTTCGCTGTTTGGTAGTGATTTTGGTATTTCACGTCATGTAATTAACTTTCTTCTCTCTGCCATAGATCTCCATTGTGTAGAAGTCGCTTGAGAGCGCAGATGCATCGATTCGCATCTGCGAAAATTTTCGATCTATTTTAAGCTCAATAAGAATTCAAGACGAAGTTTTGTAATGGCCCACGCCTGATACTATGTGCATGATAATAATATTAGGAAATTACTAATTGTAACAGTTAAATATTGCATTTAAGTAAATCCTCATTCGTTGAAGTATTCTCTCCCGTTTAATATAAACTGCCCAGCCGGACCACCTACTGTTTGACTGGGACTGTATAGCTAACCCTGTACATACATAGAGGTTGGGATATGTCCGAGAATTCAACTTAGTTGTTATAACTTTATTCATTTTGCTTTTTTACTACTACACCATTAATTATTAAAAGCGTTAATTAGTTTTAAAGTATTGATTAATGGTGAATAAAATGCAACTTATATCTTCTGAATTTAGAGTTCACAGCATCGTTTCTGTGTTTATTTGCTTCAATCCCCTAAGAAACTAAGCTGTCCACTGTCGGATGCATCCGAATTGAATCTACTAGTATTATGGCCAATAATATTATGATATGACCGAACAAAGCGTATCAAGTAGCAGCCAAAATATTTAATATCACGAAAACAATAACTAAGTACAGGTTAAATAAAAAAAAAAAGGATTTTTTTTATTTAGAAAAAGGTGTGCTAACAGCTTACACTGTGGTGTACGTGCGTCAACTGTAGGGTAGGGTTTTCTCCACACAGACACACACATTGATATTTCCATCACCCTGTATAATGCTTATGCTTATTAACTGTACACAGTTGTAAATAAGTGAGTGAGTAATTTTGTCTGACGAACCTGTCCGCTACACTGAAGTGTTTTCCTTAATAATAAATTTTCGAGTGCGCACTCGAATTTTTGAATGTGAATTAATTAACAACAATAAAACAGGCTGAATTGTAATTACGTGTAAATAAAATTATTTAATAGTGTGTTGCTTTTTTACTGGGTTCGTTGTGGAAGAGATTGGGAAGTAATCCAAAAACAAACGCAATATGTTCTTTACTTATTCGATGACTTCGAAATATAGACCTAGCCTTGGTGCTATCACGTTTGGTACTGGAGGTACTATAAGCAGCGCTTATTTAAATTTTTAAATTTATTTGTACTGTTCCTATTCCCATTTGTATTTTTCGTGGGACTTGTACGCCCTATAGCAGGGATTAACCAAGGAACCGTTATTTTGAATAGGAACTGCTGCAGTGGACCGAACTGCTTTGGTTCATATGTTTGAACTTGAACCAGAGTCCCGTGGGAACTCAGTACTGACGTGTTTGCTTACCAAACTTCAGGGCACGCAAGGTGGTCTGGATTCGAAACTAGACGTAGCCATGCTTCGTTTCGTGTTGCAAGCTACCCCTCTAAGGCAGTACCGGTGATACATTTATTTAGGCTTGAATCAGATGATCATAGTCTCTGTTCTAATGACCAATCCCGTTACAGCAACCTCGTTAATGTTTCGTTTGAAACACATCCCGAATCAATGTGTCTCTCCTATAATTGTGTATAGTGTCGTGGTAAGTTTTACTAGAGCGGACGCCTGCGGCAGCACGAATGCCCAACGTAACGGTCCTTAGAATAAAGTATACTAAGTTAACACACGCACGCAGCTTGTTAACAGACGTAAATTAGCGTTAACAAGGCAATCTGGTCCATAAATAAATTCGGGCTTCATGTTAGAGCAGAATATGATTCTGCAAAAAAAGTAGTATCATACATTTATCCGATTGATTTTGTCCTACCGGATCTTACTCGTCTACTTAGGCTGTATCCGCTGCCGTACATCTACTCGAGGTATCACCACAGAAAAATTTATTTTTCCTTACTTAGAAGGAGCCTACCTAGTCGAAAATCTGACTTTCTTGGAATACATATCATTCAAACTAGGTTTTTTTCATTTTTATGATGTGGCGTATGCATATAGAAGAATGGCCTATAATATCCTTCGGGCAGCGACAAACAGTTAGTGCCTGTATAAAGATAAAAAACGGAATTCCACAAAATAGGAAAGGCTGGCCTATACGCTATGGCTTGGTACGACGACTTCTTGCGTCTGGCGTCCTGCTGCACAACGAGGCTACACCTATGTAATGATGGACTTGGCGAATGGCGACTTTCGCTTAGGAGTCAAAAGCCTATTTTAGAATCTCGTCCTTGACTTGCCGAGATGTGAAGTCACTGAAGTGATTGGCTCATTAAGCACTACGACCAGTGGTGACAGCCCAGAGAAGGCAGAAGAACGTCAGACAGTTTACCTTCCCACATGACCGCCTCAGATAGCAACTTCTATTGCTCCGTGGTTTGTGATTGCCTAATCCACGGAAGAAAAGTTGTTAATTATAATCAACACGATTGACAGAAAAGAGAATCATCTAAACCAATGAAGCATTTGCCATATGAGAGATTTCGGAACTACAGTTTTTATGGAGGAAACATTTAACCTACGTAAAAAGACGTGAAAATAGTAAAAATAAGTGAATTCATCACTAAGGCGTTTAAATGGTGACATTATAATTAAGATTTATCGTGTCTAAACCCACTTTCTTTCCAGGCACTTATTGCATGAGCATTTATAAGCAAACAATGCCTATAGGAGACATATGAGCAGAAGACAACGGAGGTCCCCACGACATTTTTTCCATCGTATATCCCATTCTGCTAAGGCTATAACGTGTAGCATTAGAGAGGTAAATAATATACTGAAGCTTCGAACATTTTAAACTGGGAGTCAAAATTGAAACTCTATTTGAACTACATCAATGAAAACGATTTTAATTTTGAAAAAAACTAGAACGGTTGACTAGTGAAAGAAAAAAAATTATGGCAGTTACCGAAGACACGCGGTTCTTATTTCACTTTTAGTTTTTTTATTATAAGGATAACTGATTCCGATAGAGCTGTCGAAATCGTAATATGATTTTTCACCACAAGAGAGCACCAGGATTTTTGGTGCAATATGAGTTTGTTTTCCTTTGACTACGTCCGGAGCAGTAGCTTAGGGACGCGATCACAAAGTCGCTAAAATCTTTTTAATACCTAATATGTGGACAGCAGACGATACACTCATTGAGACTTCGATCTCATTAGAAGTCCTTTTAAATTACCCAGGTGTCCCGGAAAATGCAGTGAGAGAAAGTATCGGTCAATTTGAACCAATGTCTGTATCACAATAGTAACTATGTTATTCTGTGCATGCTACAAGTACAATGCTCCATAATCCGCGTACAGTTTGATTTATCTTCAGTAACTTTTTGTTAGCATAACGACGTCATTAATGCTTATTACATTATGAAAAAATCTATTGTAAATGTTGAGCCTTTATTCTGTTAGATTGCCGTTATCAATAGGAGTATTCCTAGTAGATACTAACTAATTCAATGCGAAGCTTACACCTTTTACGTAATCAGCGAAATCTGCCATACATGATACTTTCCCAAAACAATCATGAGGTAACAATGTTTGGAAAACATATCACAATAGACCTCGGTAGGTTAGGATATGATAATCAACTGCAATATTGCACCTAACAAAATTATTACCAGCGCATTAATAAGCGGCTTTTAATAATGCTGTTGCCTATTACAAACCGAATTTGTTGTCATATCTTTAGCCAGGTGAACTCCCTTCTGTCAGCTATCTTCAGTCAAAGTTCGGGCTTTTCATAGTATTTCTTCTTGATTTTACTAATCACAGTGAATAACTGCTGTGGTAATTGTTGTGTTGGATTTTGCTCCAATCGTTGAAGTACATCATCGATGTGATTGAGTTCAGGACATTCTTCAAGTATAGCTATGGCGTCGATACACATCGGTAGAATCCTGCGATTGTAGTCAAGATTGGCCAGACACTTTTTCGCCGGTGTACTGCCATTTTCAGCCATCTGCTCATATTCCGTTTCAATATATTTCATTACGCTACGTAGCGCATGAACTCGATGTCTGCTCGCCTCGGACCATTTTTCTGTAAAAAAGTCTGGCCGGGGACAGCTACGATGATCTCCCGAATACATTTTTTGGATTGGGCCAATGGAATGACAGACAAGAATCCGTGCTCTAAAAAGGCATTTGTGCAAAGGGTAACCAATTTTAGGTTTTTCCTGGGTAATTAATGGTCCCAGAGGTTAGTTGAGTGTACCTGTTATATTTGCAATAGTAAATCTCAAACAGGCTCAGTGTATGTATTTGGCTGTACGATTAGAAAAACGACACAAGATTAAACAATTATTTACTGAAGTACACACGATTGAGTAAGCAACAGCGCTTGTTATAAAATAGTAAAATTATTTCGGAATGTCGTAATGTTTGTAATATTTCTATAACCAGAGAGAAAAATAAGTTCAACGCAAAATTCGTTAGAGCTTTCCCTCATTTACACAACGACAATATAAATAAACACTCATAAACAAAATAAAAAATGTGCCTATTATCACAATTCACGTTCAGAGCTCCTACTATATAACTTGATACATCAATGGCAATTAGAACATATGTAAAACTCACTGAGGATCAAGTCAACTATTTCTATAGCGGAAAACCAAGCGTTGTGAGATCGTATCAACTAGGTGCATGCTGAATGACAGCTGGCAGGTTTTATAAAGATTCTCTTCGGCGCATTTCTTACGATAACGGATCGTATACGAACTCTCGGAAGCGCCAGTTACCACGTAAAATGAGTGACGTTCACTACACGTAACGCCAATCGTTTACGTTGAGTCTGTGTACATACGCAAGCCAAATTCTAAACTGAATTTTGTCATGCATGAATCCGTGGTGTATGTGCCTTTTAGTATTTTTGGCTGTAACAACGATTGACTGAGGAGATGAGAACAAAAAAGGCAATGGCTGTAGTTAATAGTGAACCAAAAAGACCCCTCGCTATTTCTAAAAACCATACGTTACTGATTATAAGGAATACTATCGAGCCTTCAGCATTCATCAGAAATGAACAAGTCAGATATTAGACATAATTTGAAATACTAGTTTTTTGGATCTAGTTTAAGTAGGTAAGATCATTGGACCAGGTAAATAATTTAGCATTTTTTTGAATATATATTGACCCATAAAAAACGTACCTTTTCTTTGCTTTATTTGCTATAAGTTTCCCTTGTCCCAAAAATTATATTTTCTACAACACACCGTAAGCAAATTTCGTTTAATTAAAGTGGCTACATTAAGTTAGATTACATAACTATGGTAGGGAATACTGTATTAGGTTACTGTATTTTCGGCATACGTGAAACGGGATTGCTAATTGATAAAAAATCAAAATATTTATTAAAAATTAAACTTGCCTCTGGATACAGTTCATTCTAACGTACATAGATGAATTGATGTACAGAATGTCAGAAAAAAATTTATACATAGCTTATATAATTATAACTAATGCTTTTTTTAACTTTTAATCAATACTCAAATCATACACTTCAACTGGTGCATTATTGAGTCGTTGGTATTCTGATGTAAAATTTATATATCTCACAAGAAAAAACCTATTGTTATTAGATCTGCAGAACAATCAAGATACCATGCAGAATCCCTTGGTCCAACCCATCTGTTTGAATGGCTCTTAGTAAGGTATGCCCTTATATTATTATGCTAGTATGGAGGAGCTCCTTTCTATTGGAAATAAAATTCATTTTCTTTACCAAATTGTGTAAGTAGAGGTGTAATCAAGATATTGGCACCAGTCATTGTACCATCAGAAATGAATATTCTAAATAATTCTTTGTTTTAAATGCCGCACCACACTGTTATTATGTAAATTTACATAGGGTTGTTGCGTAATACGTACAATTGTTCAATAAGATAATTATGTCAAATAATTGTGTCATTTAATTTGGTGCAGCCTCAAATAATCTTCTTTGAAAACTGGGCATTCTGTTCACATTTATCCAAGTATCACTCCCCACAAGAATTAAGCCTGCCTAATGCAGGCTAGATGTGAGACTCAACCGTGGCGATGGACCTCGTTTCGTAGAGACCACTGCCCGCTAAGCCTCAATTTTTCCTTTACCCCGTGTTAGCCCGGGTCTTTTCTTAATGGTACTACGAGCTTTTAGAAGGAAACGGTGGATGTTAGCGGATGAGTTGGCCGAGGTTATCATGTTTTGATTCACCACCACGTCAAACGGGCTGGGTCACTCATCCCATGAACCCAAACTAGTAGCATTGTCTTTTGCACCTATGAATGTAGCTAGTCTTATCCTTTCCAGTCTCATGTTCGCTGTGAGTATTTAATTGGTAAATGCATCGTCATTTCTGACGCACTCCCTCGATAAGCAAATGTGCCCTATAAATCTGTTGAGTTCATCGTACTCTGTGGACATGATGCTTACTGACATGTTCTTATCCCTCATATGTTTCAGTGCAGAGAATACTCATAGTGTGTGAAAGGCGTCGTCCTATGTTTCGTCCAAATAGAAAAAATAAATATCCAAAGAGGCTTTCCCTACTCACAGTAGATATGCCTTGAAGTGACCATATCCACTTAAGGACTCTGCCAAGACAAAAAAATTTGCCTCAGACTTTCTCTAGTTAAGTGTTAAGATGAACAATGGCATCTTTGAACTTAGTTCTTTGGTTGGTATAGCAGTCCATTCGTGTTGCCATTCTTTGACTAAATCTTCTTTCATATCTTCTATGCAGACGTTCTATTTCTTTTGTCTTTCCTTCGCTTTCAGATCTGATGGGATTGTTTTCGCTAGAATTAAAACCGTAATGGTGCTAACCGTCCTATAGACTTGAAATACTATTAACACAAAGGGTGAAGCACTTGTAATAGTCTTTTACGTAGATTTTTAGCAGCTGCGGTGATGGTCAGCATCAGGGCTCAACAATAGCAACATGCTCGTCGACCGTCACGAGGGATTTTCATTTTCCTTCATGCGGTACATAGTCTGTTAGAAATAATATTTCGCGCTATGTTTGATTTGCGCGTTATTTTAGGATAGCTTCATTTTACCTATAAACAGAGTAGCTTCGGACTTGACACGAGCCAGTTTCGAGCCTTTTTTTTTATCCATGTGAAGATCTCGTCCAAGGGCTGATTAATTCTACTTTCTGAATCGTAGGCCTCCGGGCAGTGACCATGGCTGCGAGATCACTCACTGCATAGGCAATCGGTCAACTCCTAGAGATCGACCTTGGATACACAGGATTCTATTGTAAACTAGAATCCTTGTGAGATCTGTATGATCATGGGGAAAGTAGTTCCGCTGTGTGTAACTGTTCTGCTGATCGCGTATGCTGAGTGGATCGATACGATGTGTTGTGATGACACCTTTTAATCCTGAAGGAATTTAAGAACTGTCATCTGGGGTAAACTGCTAAAAGCGTTATTGACAACTAAAAGAGCCGCTGAGAATAGACTTCTTGTTTGTGTCTTCCTTTCTCTGACTTGTTCAACTTAGACGTAAAATTCTATTAATAATAGACAAACCTGAATGGTATTTTCTGAAATCGTACTGGTTGTTAGAGAAGAGGCCGTTACTTTCTGAGTGTTTTGAAAGCTTTACGACTCCTTGTTTCTCTTAGAGGATGCGACCGAGCTGTGGGTAAGTAAGGGAACCTTAAAAAATTACCTCGTTTTTTCCTTCTTTTGGTAAATTTGCATGTTCTTTCTTGTTTTCGCTCGGACCTTTTTATACGGGCGTCCTCAGCAATTATTCTGAACTCTTTAGAGCGTTCTTTTTTGCTTTTGGGACTTG
This sequence comes from Varroa jacobsoni, assembly GCF_002532875.2. NCBI lineage: Eukaryota > Metazoa > Arthropoda > Arachnida > Mesostigmata > Varroidae > Varroa > Varroa jacobsoni. The sequence continues at coordinate 242,131 of NW_019214109.1, forward strand.
CTTCTTTAAAGTCTTCTCAGCTAAACTATAGCTATCAAAAATATCCTTAAGTGGCCTTGTGTATCCCATGGATCTGGCTCGTTGAATGTCTCTTCTAGGCTTATTACTGTCTTGTACTCGCAATGGCGACAGCCAGGAAGAGGGACAGAATCCAAACATCCTCCAATCTTTCAGGCTTACAAGACAAAGATAAATTCAATTTTGAAGCTTTATTAATTCAGGGTCTGCGGCAACACACATAATGACTAAACCGTAATGAATAAAAATGCACAACATGGATTTATTAGGTGCTCGCGCGGCGGAAAAGCCCAGATCAACCAGGTTCGCATAACCGAGGTTAAAAATAGGTTGCCTTATGTTAAACACTGCAACATAGTAGCAGTCAATATAACAGAGAGTACTTTCAATATCTACTATACTACACTCGTTAGTTATCATACAAATCGATGCGTCATACACCATAGTTCACTCAAAATCAATCGCAACTATTACAAACTATGGGTGAAGATTGTTCAGCTGGTTCCTTTTTTTGCCCTAACTATACCTTTCACATTGCACGGTATGGCATTACATACTCAGCAACATAAGTTTTATTTTTTAACTGTCATTTCTATGCTTTTCTGCAAAATTAAAGTATCAAGGTGACACCAGTAGAATCTTCGCGCAGTGAAATCGCATGCAACGCTTATCTTTTTTTTAATACGGTTATTGAGGCGTATTGTAAAGCCAAGAGTAAAACGAAAACTATTTATCTAAATAATTTGCCTAAAATTATTAGAAAAAATTAAAAGAAAAAGATAAACCTCACTTTGGCATTCGCTACCTGATCATTTCAAAGCTCAAAAACGTCTAGCATACCGGACAAAGCTTACTGCATCAATAAAACGTATTATCAAACAGCCGATGCACCTGACTTTTGGCGTCCAAGCAATATGAACACTTATATCACAGCTGCACATATGATAGGGTAACTAAATCTCATATCCTACGTTCCTTTCCGTTCATTGTACATCGATAAATTCTGCTACTCCCATCAAAACACTTCCAATAAGAAGTTTGTGGGCTGTTTGCAGGCCAGATGGGACTGGCAGTTAGAGGCGTCAAACTGAAATAGGTCAAAAAAATGTCATTTGTGTCAGAAGGAAAAACATTTGACCAACAGGAAATAGATTACAGCAAATCGAAAAATGAAGATTTTGTTTAGTTTGAGTATAATCGAGGCATAGACGACGGCACAGTGTAGGGAAACGTTCATGTGTACATATTATGGCGCATATCGTCTGTAGGAGCGCGTCGTGTAAATTCGCTTGCGCTGAAGGGTACTTTGAAAACATTAGAAGCGAATACCAGTATTTACAGAAAAGGAATTAGCAAATGGTGTAGTCGATAAATTCACTAGGAAAATTAAATGTGTCTCCGTTACTGGTAACGACAAGAACATCAAGTGATGCAATGTTGGGAAAAATGCATAGTCAGGTCACGAAGCGGTTGCAGTTCAGAAGTATAGTGAATAGAAATACAATTTTCAATAAAAGAAAAACTGGCATGCTTTATGGCGTGTGGTTGAAGCCATCTCACAATATACAAGATAGCGTCCAGCTAATAAACATATATTTATAGTTGACGGCATTAACGGTTGACCAAAGAATGCAATAATTCTGTAACATGTGTATATATATATTATCACGGTGCGTGTCAATAATATACTAGGTTGTATAATAATATGTTTTTGTCGCTATTGCTATACAGACACTAGATGTAGAACAAATAAATCGCACTTATGCCGGTATTAGTGCGTCGTTGTCTTCAATTCGTGCAGGAAAGCGAACCATCCGAGCCAAAAGAATTGCCAAATCAAGGATGAATGAAGTGGTCAGCGGAGCTGCAAGGTGACGGGCTATCGTGGAGCGTTTCGCAGACGCCGCGGAGGAAGTCGCGTTGTTGCCGAGGGTCACATTTCTCAACCGTTCAAAACCTGGCCAATGGATTTCAGTTTTGGGAACAACAGATATCTACGGCTGGTTGCATAAACGTCCGTTTAGGATTGCTTATGGATTTTTGCTAGGTTCAGCTCAATACGGTTCGAATTCGGTTTAGGCAGCAAAGTGACGTGGGATGAATTCAAATGCGTTTATTTAGGCGGTTTCCCTAGGGAGCACCATTTCTATAAGAGAACATTTTGCGCGGGTTTGAGAAGCTGATGAAAACCTGTACGCGTTCATCCAGGAAAGGCAGTTTCTGCAAGACCATGTTGGATTTTCTTGAGTTCGAAAGCGTCCTTTGTATGACATCAATTCTGTGTGACGACTTCGGAAACTACCTGACTGTAACTTTGCCACCTGACCTATCCTAAATTTCCACATGGCTCGCAATGCACCAATATATAACTGAAGCCGAACCGCCGCCACACTTAGTCAGCGTGCATAGTAAATTAGGCTTCTGGGTATGCTGTAGCGTGCCGATTCGCTTCTAAGGTTTAAACTCCCAGCGCGAGAAGCAAGATCTGGTGTATTCGTATGGTATGGCATAGAGGACTGTGTCGAATGCAAAGGTCCTTATGATGTCTGGGAGCTGGTATCAGTAAAATGCAACGGGCGGACCATCATCGGAACGAAATCATCGTAAGACCAGAGATTCAAGAGCAAGTGTCCGGTTCATCTGAGAAGAGAGGCAAGCGTGCAAGCATTCTCAAACCGAACAATAAATTCTGAGGCGCTTCCACATGGCCTTGACATATATTTACAGGTCAGAGAGGTGGTGGCTCAATATGAGAGCTGCCAAAGTGCAGAACCTTCGGGATCAAAGGAATACATATTGACATCCGTCCTCATTTATTAATACCTACAGCTACGGATGTGGTTGATAAACGTTGATGTGTAGTTTTAGCAAGCAAGGAAAGAGCTTCGAAGTTAACGAATATGGATGAGAGAAAGCGGTGGGATTAGTCGGATTTACCGGTGTGGTAATTAACAGCAGGAGGCAAATGTGGTAATTGACGGCAGGAGGCGGATGTGGTGATTGATGAGCGAGAGGGGTTTTGAAAGCTTCCTACGCCGTGGTATTAGGTAACGTGGATTCCTTCTTTAATTGCCAGTCTTGTAGAGAAGGAGATTGGCTCTAACTGACGTCAGCATAGGCACGGAGAACCTCTGCATGGGCAAAAATGCGAGGTTACAATCCCTGACTTATCTCCCTCCGTGTGCTGTTAATAAGCTACTTTCGTAAAAACCAATGACATTGGGGTGTCGAATTGAGGAGTGAATTTTGCTTTCCACATCTTTCAACTGCGAGAAGTTCCAAAATATGTTCAGAGATGCCTCACAATATTACGAGTATAAGGAGCACGGTCGCTTCGTCTGCTTGATCTGTGCTCAAGGAGGTAGTCTTGAAATGGAAGCAAGCAGTTCTAAAAAAAACTGCCTGAACCAAGGTACAATCAGAAAATGAGAATGCGGCCCACAGCAGAGACAATTGTAAGTAAGGGAGAACAACGGTCGCAGAAGGTTAAATTATTTTAAACGCAGACCATCCAGGGAAACCTCAACCACCGAACTGTCAACCCGAGCCAATCATGCCTCTTAAAGTAGCGCAGCAATAGCAATCGTGGTCAACCTATGCAGATTATAGTGGATAAAATATCGGATAGAACGAAATATGCACAGAAGCACCTGCAAAACGGCGAATGGTTTGTGTGTAGAGAAGTGAAAGACGTGGAGAAGGTGTGGGTATATCTCTGCTCTGTCGCGTCGAATGCGTGTTTGAGAAGTACAAATGTTATCTAGGCGACCTGAAGGCTTCACGCTGCAGCCAAACAACGCTTGTTTTGCAGGAGACTTTAATACAGGGCTGAAGGTACGGGGGTTTATCAGTACGAGCCAATGGCTTCGAATAATCCATAAAAGGAAAGCTAATGTTCTGTCGGGTAGCGCAGGAACAGCACGTAGACCTCACAATCAGCAGCGAAGAAATAATGCCCACCAGCTGCATCGAAAGTCCGTCACGGAGCACAAAAGCGCTAGTAGATATTTCAAGCAAAGTAATCAGAAAAAGCGACACCCATAGGAACAGAGGACGAATCTTGGGCAGCGCATGCAAGTTGGCAAGCGAAATAATCAATAGGAGGGGGAAACGTATACAGTCCAAGTACTGACCCCCCTGCCGCCGAAGAACTGCGAATAGGCCAAGAGATCTAGAGGCGACTCAGAAATGATAGCGAGCCTACTCATTTCATACCGATAACGCTCGACAAAGTTCAAGCGCGCTATAAGCAAAAGCGCTGTTAGGACTTCCTTATAAATCTTAATGAGGTTATAAGACCGCTAGAGGATAAATAAGGAGGGCCCTAAGCCGTCGACAAGCAAGGAAATAGCTCCTCGACACGAAAAGTTACAACATTTGAGAGACAGCAATAGGCCTATGGAACGAGGCATCAGCGGTCACGGCGGTTGACATCCTTACGTCAATAGGGTGGATCAAACAAGAACCACCAGGGCCAGGCGGCACCCCGCCTTTAGCGGTCAAATCCTTTCCAAAAAATTTTCAGATATGATGGCTACCGTAGCCACAAAAAGCATGCACAAAATTTCGCTCTCGGCCGCCTCGAAAAAAATGGTGCTTATCCCGAAGATAAACGGGGTATATTCTGCTTGATAAAATGGTAATGGCTAAAGGCTTCGAAGTAATCGCTAGGGGCGGGCTGCAGTTATTCGTTGAGGAGCATAGGCTAATATATCCTTCACGTTGTCCTAACAATGATACCAGGTACAGCAGCCAAAGCCGAACTCATACATGGCTAGCCTTTTAAGACTCGAAAGCTAAGCTATTTATGGCAATACTCTAAATGTCAAGAGTGCTTTCAACAGTTTCCCATAAGAGACAGCACTTGAAACGACTACCTACCTTGACCTACCTGGCGCGTAATATCTAATTACCTGAAGAACAGAATGGTAATGAGCAGAAATATCGCACAACCAATGAGGGATAACATTACCAATAACGGCCGATGTATTCCAGGGCTTTATATTATGTTCAATTCTATGAAACATTGGATACGATGATGTCCCAGGACTGCGAGATCTTTGAGCAAAGTGGAGCTCCTTACGTATGCAGACAACCTGGCTGTTATGGTACGAGCAAAAATGACTTCGGAGACGGAGCTATAGGCTATTAAAACAGTAAGATCGGCTGACAGAAAATGTGCTGGAGCTTGCTTCAAAGAAGAACAAGGGTATTCTGCTCACAGGAAGAAAACATGTGTAAGAAACCAGTCTCCACTTAATGAATAAACAAATTAGGATGGTAAAGTATACTGTATATCTGCGCATACGCCCGAACTTAGCGGATTATTTTACCTTAGAGGGCTATGGCCAAAGCTCATGAAACGGTGAACGCTAAGGATCTTGGTTCATATAAATAGACCAAAGAAGGCGTGCAGACGAAAGCTTCTGATGTCGGTCGCCGAGTCAATGATCCTTTTCCGTTCCTTAGTTTGGTTCTAATCGTCGTTGATTGAAATATATTCGTGATAACTGAATAGCTTTTCCGTGAGTTACAACGAACAGCTGCACTGCGAATTTTTCAAGCATATAGGACAGTCAATACGTCAGCGACTTTTGCCTTGGTTGGAACACCCTCGTAGAGCTTTAACAAAAATTGAAGAGGAGACAAACTAAACCGTGAAGCTTTTATGAAGATATGGGCTATACCAGTCATAAATTCGGGAACTGGAGTCCGTGACCTAATCCTAAATATAAACAGGAAACGACTGGAGCGCGCCGAGGGAAAAGTAAACTGCAACGTAGGCTATAGATTATTACGGGCTGTGAGTATTTTCATTCATACCTACACATGGGGAAAGTTACATCCCACATGTGTGCATTGCAACCAAGAGCAGAGGATGATCCCATCCACATGTTATTAATATCAGTTTCGAGGCTGTAAGGACAACAACCAGAACAAACAAGATCTAATAAATGGAATGGAGTAGATATCTTCTTTAGGGACTAGCAGAATTTATGTGGAGTTCATATGCAGTAACCACTAAAAGGTGAACACTTGAAACGATTACAGCCAGAGAGGTCCTGAAAGAAAGATCGCGTCGGGCGGCAGTGCAGAATAAGACGTGACGACCAGAATTCCAGGTTCACAAATATCGGGACCTAGCGAATCTGCAAGGCGGAGGCCCCGGAAATGACCATGGCCAATTGTTTTCTCTGCCAATCTGTAGTACTATTCAGTGAAATTCCGTACTGGCAGAGAGTGAAAGGAGGGTCGTATTAGTCTCGATGGAACTTTACCCAGCGAGGCTAGATTTGGGACTACAGTGGGTGGGTGTCCAGGTGTCACTTGGCCCCCGGTGTTCGCAACAATGTATTATATCCTCCCCTATAAAAATACACTAACCGAGAAGTACTATTAGTGCTAGACTCAAACGAGCCGCGGATACTTAAGTAATTGCAATAAAGATAGAAAACAAATACAATAAAACGGATTTAAGTTGTATCGTAGGAACTGCTGTCGGCGCAGCAGTCCAGACAATGCTGATTTGACGCACGCTATCTAGTTGCACAACTAGACTTCGGCACCGGGTCGGCTAGAAATGTATTTTTTTTGGAAAATTTATAAATTAATGATAAACACTTGACCTTTTATAGGACACTTTGAAGCCAAGTCTTCATTTACTTATAAATTAATCTGTATCAGTTTGTTTTATGCGTTCTAATTAAAAGATAGTACCCACGAGAATTTTGTCGAGAACATTTTATCTGTTTCATAAAATGAATTAATAATCCAAGCAATCGGATAAGGAAGGTCTAAATGCGTACAGAGGACGATCGTTCGGTCGCTTAGTGGATCGAAGGCTTTAACAGCTGCTGAAAACGTCTTGCAATAACTGGTTTAGTTTTCTAGTTAAGCGGATCATCCTAATAACAGAACAAATGTTTGCTCATATAAACATCGTCAACTTCGATGATAAAGCACACAGAATATAGTGATCATGACAAACACTAATAAGATTTTGACACGGAAAATGGGGGAAAAAGAAGTTTAAATTTTCGCCTTTATTTTTAGATTTCTGCATATCTAGATTGTGGTCACTTTTAAGTAGGATATACGCCAACTTACTAAAAGGTAATTAAGCATGCTATTATTAGGCATGCTGGGTATATCGTAACTTTAGGTGTCGCACACAGCAGTGGCCACAACAAGTGCGGAACCTATGTACACGTGTGCGGTAAACGCAAAAACCAAGTATTATCATCGCCATCAGCATCTAGCGCGAACCAATGTCTTATCACAACCGAAACCATTTCTCAATACAAGTAGTTACAAATCTATAATAGTAATTATATCACGACGATTGGTTATAATAACACTCTTAAAGTCCTCTATCTCACTAACACCTCGTTAATGTAACAATCTCTTAGCAATGCAATGTAGCAATCAGAATTGTCGCAGCGATAACCATTAGGTTTTTTGGCTATTGTCGAAAAATGTTTGCCCTTTATCCACTTCCTGTTTCGTACCAAGTGGACCCCAAAAATGATTTAAATCAGATATGAGATAAAAACTATATCCTAAATGAACCATTGCTTCTAGTTGGCATCGGCCACAATGACCACTACCGAAGAAAAAATCGAGACGTCTTACTACATTATTACATTCAACTACTGATGCTTATTTTTCTTTCTTTCAGTCACTCACTCGCTGATCAGCCTCCGAGAGCGCTTGCCCTCTACGTTTACAGTTATCACCATCATCTTGTTGGCGGGTCAAGCAGACCACACCTGTCAATGGTTTTCAAGCACGTTTAATTTCAAGCACCGCAAAACTTCTTCGGTTTTCTCATTATGTTTGCTATTGCTTCGAATTTTTGTTTCGAGATCTGCTGAGCTGGCTCGGCTTCTAAGCGGACAAGTACATTCTCAATTAAATCTATCTCGGGACATTCTATGATTTGACCCGCGTCTACAAGACGACATATGGCTGCCTCGGCAATAGGCAGAATTCTGCTGTTCGATTTGACGTTAGCTAACATCGTTTTTGCTTGCTTGTCGCCTTTCTTATGCTTCCGCCGATATTCAAGCTCCCGTTTGCTCAAGAACTCGCTTATTTTATGAATTCTTTCTATGGCTACTACCTGCCAATGCTCCGGAAGATTGGCGGGACACCGTTTGTTTATGCTAGACGATGCCCCCATTGTGTTTGTTTTTACTAGACAATTTCAAGTGGTACAGGAAACTGGAGAAGTTGCCGGGGAGTTACTGTAAAAGCAAATACGGTTAAATCGATTAGTCATTATTTCGTATGGTAAATAGCTAGGGGCTGGTGAACTGATTATGACCATTGGCACATTTGCTACACGCCAGACGCAATGGTTGTACCGGTAACCTATTATATCAGCGTTCACCAACAAAACAGTAGACAGCGCGGCTAGAAGCAGTAATGCGTTTCTTCAATATCGCCAACCTTGGAACAGGCTTTGAAGATTGTTTACGGTATGACGAAAAAAAGAGAAAGGAAAAATAAGCGTGAGTTTGAAAACTGCTCCAGGTTACAGCATCCAACGTTAATGACACACTCTTGTTTACCAAGACCCATAGTCTATCCTATACACACTAAAATTCGTTCTACTTAACAAAACCGCACTCATATACACTTACGCCAGGATGGCGGATGGTCAGTTCACGGATTTGTTTCGAGTTTCCCTTGTCGCAGTAAAGGAATGAGACGACATAGAATAAGCTAGACACGCTGCACTACTGACTCAACTATGCACGTCACGATTTTGGTGCACGTTACTTGCGCCCGATCTATCATATTGATCATCTATCGAACGCTGGAATGTTGTCTGCACGGTTAGATATTAGTGGAATTCTTTATCGTTTTCATAGACTGCGCTGACAACTTGAATTCATATTAGGGAAATTGCACACAAATTGTGGAGATATTCTCTTCTCAAGGGTTCATTTGTAACGGATGTATTCGAATTGTGGGCTTGCCGTAGACAATTGGTGGCGCTAACGTGACCACAATTGTCTGTCCATCCAATATTCGTTTGGCTTTTTTTTGTTACCATTATGAACTTTGGATGATGTGCTGGCTAGATACTGCCTCTTCTCGCTTATGTTCTATATACAATTAACTAAATGATATTCATTGCTGATGTAGAAGACCTACGCAATGTGGATAGCCTTCAGGAAGACAGATAAATTCCAACTAGGATTTATTTTGACGTTATTCATCGTTTAAAAAATTGTTTTCTTTTAAGAGCCAATTAGAAACTAAGATCTAGAGAACTAAGCGTCGGCGCTGCATATATATATATATATATATATATATATATTAGTATCGCGCGCGAGAGAGAGATCTGCGCATCTGTTTACGTATATATAGCTAATATGAGTCACGTCGAGTTGGCGCTACTGTAATCTGAGAGCCAGGCTTTGGTAGCAGTAAATGCGCTCGTATCGGATCGATTCAAACATGAAGCAAGCTACCACGAAAATAAAAAAGAAACACACGCCGGGATTACAAAGAAAGACCGCTAAAAAAAGTTGGTATATTAATTATTATGGTATTATTGTAAAAAAAAAAAACGACATCGGAAGAACTTCGATATTCCTCATAGCGGTCGACCGATTACGGAAAACGTTTATGAAAATATCGGGAAAAATCGACGCATGAATATCTATGGTATCGCCAAAGAACATTTTGCACAAAACAGCTTTAAAACCGTTCAAAGAAAGCTCGACGTTTGGGGCGCTACACGATTTGACACAAGCAAAGTTCATATTTGCATCTGCAAAGCTCTACGGCACGAGATGGACGACTGGACAACTCGAAAGAGCCGAAACAGGAATCTTCAATCGCCACGTAGTTAAAACATTAAACATAAAAACGTTCGCGTTGACCGATACTGTAACGTTAAGTCTCAATTTGTTTTTCTCTACTATAATAATTAAACTGGCTTGTTCAATATAGATCGATTAAGGCCACTTACCACTTCATCGAGCGAAAGCTACACCAAGCATAACTTCAGTATCGTGTGATGAAATCACTGATGGCACAAATGATAGTTTTCTACGATTGTTTTTAGAGGACCAAGTAAATTGGCTTTCATATTGTGGTTATTAAACCCTAGCTTCTCTGTACAGCCATCGCATGTAAGACGCACACTTAAGATGGAAGTCAACAACCCGGTCGCAGCGACATGCAGGAACAAATGCAAAATAGTGGTCAAACGCTTTCGAGGGAAAGTTACATTCAGGTGTAGTGTTTTCAAGTGTACCTCAACGTATGGTGACTGCTCAACTTATTATCAGAACTCTCCGACAACCGTGGAATTGATAACCATTTGAATCTCCTGAACTTAAATTAACCCTCAAATATTTCCACTAGAAATGATCTAGACTAGGTCCAGTCGACTGCTGATGTTTGTTTCATTTGAGCAAATATGTAAAGTTGCTAATGTATTTTGTACACTTTATTTCTATCATTGATAGCTTACTTCTACCATCTAGGTCTATTGCTCAAAGGTTTAATTTAAAAGCCAATTCCTTATGTGGCTTTTGGGGCTTTTCCTATTCGGCGCACGTTCATCGTTGTAAACGTTAACTTCAACGACTGAATGGGTGCATTCCACTAATTTGAACGGTACGTTTAAGGAACATAGATTCCAACTGTGAGATTATTTTTTATTTCGAAAATTACAGTTATTTTCACAAATATTTCCATTTTCCAATAGAAAATCATTGAAATTCGTAGTCAGTCTTCACGATTGTTAGCATATTCGATATATGTATATCCCACGTAATTTACCTTCATTTAACTTATCCATTACAAGTTATAATATTGAATGCGTAAGGGTTGAAATTCGGATATAATCTACTGTGCAGATTCGATATTCTTCCGGTAACCACGAGGTGGGAACTCGACAAAAAATCTAATGCGGTGTATGTATAGTTGGAATAATAGAAACAAAAACAGCGGATCATAACCACAAAAAAAAATGGCAACAATTATGTTATGGTTAAAATAACGGCTCGAGTAAGTAACATGCGCCAATATGTGTCGTATGTACCAATATGTAGTAGGAGTTCTCAAAAGTTGCCTACTCTGTTAGGTTGTGTTTTTTTATGCTCGCCATGAACATTTCGATTTAAAGTGTTTAAATCTCTACGCTATTTCACACGTCTCATGCGCGCCCACATCCCACCATTCGCCTTTTTATCTCGAAAACATTATATATATCTTGCATCAAGGTTGCATGGTTGCTTAGGTAACTGCAACAAATTGGCGTAGTTACCGTGGGAATTAGCCGTCTTTGATTGGCAACCGCGAACGCATTGTTTACTAACACTTGATGCTGTTACCACAGCAAATTGTATGGGTCAAAGTAAGCTATCAGAAAATAAAGTAATTTCTTTGTTCTTAATTTCAGTAAGTGTTAGACTGGTTCTATGATCGCTGCTTCTGAAGCATTACGTAAGTTGAGACGGGGCAAATCTGCCCTTGCCACACCAGTGGGTCTAGTTTGTTGCTCGGTCGGCAAGTTTGCCTCATTCGCACGCCTATATAACGGACGCCGACGTTGTGCGTTTGCTGGCGCGGAATCTGTTAATTGATAAATTTTAGTCGTTCGGAGCATTTAAAACATCAGCTAATTCTAATCTGTTAGTGCGAGCCGTCAACAACGAACTACTGAGATTCCAGGTGAGAGCAATGCAGTTCATAGAATTTTTTAATAATAATTATTTCAGCACTGATCATCTTATAATCTTATTGATCCCCTTAATAGCTCACCGACGATTCCAGACGGTTTTCGAAGAGTACTACGATTGGGTTCTCAAACATGCATCGTTCCCTAGTTCTCTAAAAGGAGTGCAGACACAATTTTGGGTGGAAGTTGGTTGATAAGGCCCTTCAGAATATAGCTTTAAACTCGATTAATTGGAAGCCTTAGTTCTAGAAAAAGACACGAAAAAATTAGATAAATCGCAAACTAAATCAAATAAAGCTTTCAAAATCGGTTACTTACTGAACATATATATGTTCTATTACCATTAGGTGTCAAAACAGTTTTAAAAAGTTCATTGTCTACCCATTCGTCAACATGCCTAAGTGCACGGCCTTGGCAAGGCTTACGGCAAAAAATGCTTTTCCTCTCCTCGACTTTTCAAAAATAAATAAGCGACTATGTTTCCTTCTTCTATTTATGTCTGCTAAGGATATGAGGATACGGGGACATGCTCAAATAAATAATTTCATAAAGTTTTTCATCTCCCTATTTATCCTTATTATTATCTGCTTTGGTATTGTCTTTATCAGTAAGGCGACTCTTCCCGTCTTCTTGCAACCTAAATTCTGATTAAAAAAAAAAAAGTGTAATTTTTCTCGTTGGCTTCTATAGGCAATTTTTAAGATTAGCCTAAAGCCAGCACGCCTTCAGCCTCATATAGGACAAGTTTGCAAATTCATGTTGGGGCCTTTTCAACTGGAAGGGCATAGGCTCGAAGATGTTCTCCAATTCAGTACCTCCACGTGTGGTCGAACCGACTTTTAGACGTAGAACAGAACGTAAATTGAATTCAAATCTCTAAATATAAAACAAGTTCTTTTTTTATAAAAAAGCAAACATTTTTTAAGATCGTCATGTGTTTATGACACTACTTCTGTATTCCCCCGAACTACCTAAAAGTTATTGCAAGATAAGCTTACAAAAAGATTTACACCAATAAATATCACCACAGATGCGATTTATTCGGGTCATACTTCGATCTTGTAGCAATAGCAACCGAAATGCCAAGGATTATTGAGACAAGCCGAAACACACGCGTACTGCCCCAACATATGGTTGAAGCTCGCCCACACTTTCTGCACACGAAAGCTTGTTCTGTTTACTCAAACCGGAATTTCCCTTGACTGCCGGGACGATGCCGGCTGATGCACACGAGTAGACATCTCCTACAGTTGACCCATCAAAGATGGTAATTTCGATGCCAGCGCGACTTCCTCCACGGATCTTAGCGTTGCTAATTGGTTTACCAAGTTCGCCTATCCTTTATTGACAAATACAATTTATTCAAAAATATATCGTCCTTGTATTGAAAATACCCAGGACTATATATATGTATATATATATATATACACACGGCGTTTATTTGAGGGTTTAAAACAGTATTGCCAGCGGTAATTACGCGCAGAGGGTACTAACTATGGCGCTTAATCTTTCAGGCAACAACGACAACAACAGACGAAGACGACTAAATGAAGAGAGTATTTACAGGTCTTATTGTTCTCGCGACAGTTCTAGCAGTCGCGCACGGGGGGATCCAAGATTATATGCTGAAGAAGGTTCGCCGCCCGTTGTTACTTGCGGCCGCTACAGGCGGCGCTATAGGGCTGGGCTACGGTTATCTTGTGTCAGGACAGGGAGGTGATGATGGCGCAAAAACGCATGTTTATAACTACGGAAATTACAGAACCCATGCTGATGAAGGCATTCAAATTATCAACCTTGACACAAAGGGTAGATGATTGCATTGTATTGAAAAATGCGCGCATGTCACTTTACTCGCATTAAGCACTATACATATATATATAAGTAACAAATTAAGATTTATTTTCAACGATGTACTACACTCATGGTGCTTAGTGTACTAGTCACAACGCACCATATATTGCGCATGTTTTGTATACACATATAAATAAACGAGAGGATATCTATAATTAGTATCTAAAAAAGAACTAATGATATCCGTGTTAACTAATATCTGTGTGAAGTCAAACAAAGAAGTGCCTAACAGATAGTAGGTAGGCTCCGAAATCATTCTGTGCATACGATTCCAAGCATCCTTATTTGCAGATCCTCCATAATATACTAGCTGCGTATTGGGCTGTGTTTGTTTTTTTTTTTTAACTAGATTGCTTCAAAGTCACACTTCAAGTTAGATCGTACAGGTTACGTCGCTGTCGTTTGACAGCTATAAGTGCGATAGCGCTGTTCGAATACCTTTAGTCAAACGAAGAACTTCTTCAAAATGAATAAATGTTACAATTTTATCTACAGAGACACACATGCTGGCCATAGTTCAAAAAAGTTGTGATATTTATGGTTAAAATGCGTTATTGAAGGAAATGACTTAATGATGGTTTTGTGGTTGGCAAAAGATGCTCCTCATCGTAATCGACCAGTTCCGTAAAAAAAACGATGAAATTAAAGCAAAAATTAACTAACAACGATACGTGAAGCTAGCTGTCCGCCACAAAAACGCTTTAACCAATTTTGAATAGGCTAACTACAAAAGAAGCTCAGTATTGATTTAGTTTGAATAAAGGAATGTAAAAATAATTTGAGAGAATTTTTCATTTAGAGACCTATGGTGATGGGATTATGGTGTTACCGGAGAAATAACAGGAAGTCACATATATCGTATGTGAGAATGGTGAATATTTGGGTTAGTAACATTAGTTTAATATAAAATACTGTTTCCTTCAGTTTGGGCTTAAGAACAGCCAATACTTTTTCAACAATCCACTTTTACGAGACGTACGCTAACAGCATACTTTGTTTCTGATTTGAACATTTTGAAAAAGGCAGCATTTATATACAAACTTCTGTGTATTCATCCGGCGGAAAGTCAATAATTTTTATGATGGGATCCTTCATCAGATTATATGCATAGGACAGTAGAAGGGCTATCGGATCATTTGTTAAGAAGCGTATTTATCGTGTACTTACCTTAACCGAACCGGCGGTGTTATTTATAATGAATGTATACCCTTGGGCCTTCAAATTTTACACTAATCAACACCATGAGCTTTTTTCTTGCTCTTTGTTTTGTTTGCTTCTATTTTTATTGGGCTGTCACTTGGAAAACAAAGGGTCTTGCGTCTATAAATACACCGACAATATTTTATTCTAAATAAAGTAAATACCTTGTATAAACGCACAACATATCAAACCGGACCTGATAAATAATTATCCACCGTAACAGAAAGACATACTCATATATAAAAAGAAATTGTTTCAGTAGTTGACGATCAGTAAACATGATATTCACTAAATAGAACTGAAAAGTCCAAAAATAAAACCACAGATTCTGTCGAAACGTTCACTTAGACATTAATTTTGAAACGTAAACGAGTAACTATTAGTCCAGCTTGTTTTAAAGCAAACGTCTTCAAAGTATTGGATTTGAGAGCGTGTAATAAGATTAGCGTACCGTTTAGCTTGCGAAATCTGCTCGCTACTAATATTGAGTTGAAATGTACGATTTGAAAGTAAGCATTAGATATGCTAAAAAAAAAAACATCACTAGGATTAAGTAAATCCGGCGTATTCTAATAAATAAAAATTGAAGGTAGAGTCTTCTTACCCTATAAACTAGGAAATTGTTCATTTTTGTCATAAAGCCCCACTCAACTTACCATCACGCTGTGCTAGTGCTAAAAAATTCGTCGTCTGCAACGTGGAACAAACGGATTGTTCGATTAAATAATATCTGTTGGTCTATGCTATGGCTATAATCACGAAGGCAGGTGAAGCAGACATGCTTTTTATCCAGCTATGGTAATTATAGCTGAATTTTCTACCAACATCAGAACATTACAAATTGGGTGGTAAAAATTGGTTCGACGCTAAGGGTTTCCTTATGTTGTCTAACTCGATTTGTTCTATACAGGATCATATTGTCGTCTTTGTTACTTACGTAACACGTTCTAGTTATACGTATTTTCCAATAGCAATATAACGATAATCGGGTACGTATTACAGACCATAAAAAGGTAATTAATTCATAAAAAATTTTCTAATAAATATAACGAGTAATACACACCACGGAAAACTTTATTGACCGATAACTTATCTCTAATTCAACATACGTACACATCACACGCACACACACACACATATGCGCCACATATATATATATATATATATATATACAAAGAGACGTAGATAACTCTGGCGGAAGGCCGTCTGGCAGCAAAGTTAAGATCTGACAATGGTTCAAACGGACGGCTGTTTCCGCTGAGCATCTCAGATGTGATGTAGAACAATGTACTGGCATTTATGCCCCACTGACTTAACGTTACGCTCACAACATCAGATAGAAGAATTATAATACACTATTCTTAGACATGCTTTTGTCTAACAATCACATAACGACTTACAGGTGCACTAAGCTCAACATGATAATAGTACCTAAATGGACTAGTATTTTGCACAAAATAGGAGATTTGTACAACAAGACATATGGCTACCAAACACTCATGACTCTTCTATGACATGAAGATGATACAACGCTTTATAATTCGATTCGAACAAATACAGGGCATACTTCCAGAGCAGCTGATACTAACTGATGTGCCAGGAGCTGAATAAATCGTCCTGGTCGCCTAATAGTTTTCAAGTGTTCGTATCAATACGTCCACATCGAGATCTACTTCCTGCCGTGGCTTTCTCCTCCATAGGTACCGCCAATACCGCCGTATCCAGTGCCGAAGCCGCCATAGCCGCCGTAGGCGCTGCCAGCATTGATCACCTGTACATCGCTAGCTCCGCTACCCCCACCTCCGAAACCGTAGTTGTAGATGTGATGATGATCACCGCCTTTACTGCCCTTACCCTGATTCGCTAGGAGCACTCCATAGCTGAGACCTAGCGCACTGCCACCAAGACCAGCTGCGAAAAGAGCGCCAACATTTCCTCCACCTTTTTTGCCACCGCCCCAACCACCGCCGCCGCCAAATCCACTCTGAGCAAGCGAAATCAGAGTTCCCGTAAACACTATGAGACACACCAAAAATCGCAGCATTATGATACAACGGTTCTCACGTCGCGTGTTCGCAGGTCTTCACGAAGGGGGGATAGGTCGTCCTTGAGCGAGTTTACGACGCCACCAATTGGGCAGGGAAGATGATGCTCCCGTACCTATGCTGGTAGTGCTGTGCACCTGAACAACCTGTTGTTAAGAGCACAGGACGGCGATGTGTTCTTGAATGGATTGGAAAGTGATCTGCGCTGGGACGTCTGCCCCAGCGAATTATATCGGGCAGCGCTAGCAAGCAAGTGGAGAAGGGCGGGAGGACTTAGTACTTACCAAACCGCTATCTGTGTGTGCTCTGTTGCTCATTTTAGCTTTGTTTTTTTTTTTGTGAAACTGCTCGTTACGACTACCGTGATGTGTGAAATGTGTTGCCCCCACAAAGGGTTGATTGTGATAACCGGCTCCGAAAGGATGCCGTCGCGCTTATTATTGTAGCTTAGATGCTTGATGTTAAACGCCTGGCGGAATGTGTGCGATTTCATTGGATTACCCCAAAGGCTCATGTCGTCAAGGGTAGGACGGATTGCCGCTGCAGAGAGATGAAGAGACTATGCGGTGTTATCCAACTCATCAACATTGCTTATGACGACGACGTTGGCGATTACTCGATTACCTACAGCTGACGGACAAAGCAGCAGCCGCCTGCTAAAGCCGCTAAATGTTCAAAGAGAGCGGCTCTCGCTGGCGAATAGTGGTGCGTTACGCGTGGGCTATTAAAAAGTCCGACCACGCGGTTATTTGCAATTGTTTTACATAATTACGGCATCAAATCAAGTCTTTCTTATACTGCAGTGAGACGTGGCCACCAGCAAGACGAAAAGTATTAGCTAATGTCATGATACCTCGTAGTAATATATAACATAACAATAATAATATGAAGCCGGCACCGCTACGTTAAATAAGGTGGCTTGTAAATTCGTCTAACGTGTCTAATGAAACTAGATATTAATCTATAAATAAACATACAAAAACTGAAACTCTAAAAAGGGTTCACCTATTACAGACTGGCAAATGTACCGTTTTCAACTCACGATTACGTGGCCGTGTTTGGTTTCCCCGCTTTTTTGTTTGACACCCATAAAAAAGAAATCTATTTTAAACTGAACCAAAGCTTAATTAACTGCTGCAATAACTAATGCTTTTACTGTATATAACTACAGACTACGAATTTGAGCTTGAGTGTATCTTATAATCTCAGTTCAATAATCTCTTATTGTAGAGTAAGTTGTTGTTGTTGTTGTTGTTATTATTACATGTACCCTAGCCCAGATAGCAGATATCTAGCGAAATTAATTAAACGATTAATTATCAATTAGTACATAAGTTAAAATAGGTAAGTTGTAACCTATATAAAATATACATACTAGTGCATCTAGTTTAGTTTATGCTATTTTTTTTCAATAATTGCCTACTACAAATTTTCGTAATATTCTATGCTCTTCGTTTCATTTCGTCGATTCGTTACATGTACAAACGCACTCTGGTCCGTCTTATTACTGCCTATTGGGCAAAGAACCTCACCCAGGTAATGGCGAACTTGTCAAAATTCGGAGGTACGATACAGTGACGAGAAACGACTCCGTGTATAAACGCATACACTAATACTAAAAGGGTAAGGAAATCGAAACGTAGGAAACGGCAATGTAGAAAACTAAGACGTATTGTGAATGGACCTATAGTTATGCATTCCGTCGTTTAGCAGTGTGAAACAGTTTGAAGCATCCGCTTCAAAATGAGGACTTTTAAATGTAACAATAGTGATATAAGTACTTTAATAGTAGTAACAATAAGTACGTTGAAAATGTCACTGGTTTGCTTTCACGCTATAATTATTTTTGGCTTCAAAACTTACTTCAGCATGTACCTCAATAGTTCCTTTACACATAGACACTGATCCTGTATATGCGGTAAAGCATAAGCCTATTTGATTTAAAGACATGTTGTTCGAATCCCGGCATAGGCAGACTTGGTTCTGTGCTGGGAGCCAGTCGTCCGATGGAGTGTCTAACGGCGACACCGGACGTAAAGCTTGAAACATTGAGGGTAAAGCGTTAGGTCCGTTGCGATGGCCCTCAAAGACGCAGGACACCTTGCCCCCAACCCCTTCTATGAGTATTTTAGTATCATTATTATTATTTCGATGACTCTTCCCCAACTCTCTCGATAAGATCGATGATATCTGTGCAACGAGAACATCCATATTTTTCACCTATCAACGCGCAAGCGCGTCTCGACTTATCGACTTATTATATCTCTATTTGAACAAATCAGAACAAACCTATTGTGTACACTGACGTCCTACAAGTGAAACGCCGTCAGAAAATAACGCTGCGAATAATTTATAATTTAATTTGTTTACGTATACTCTAAGCAGCCTCACTCTGTGGACGTAGGTACTACGAGATTCATGTAGGAGCAATTTAAGTGAGCAAAATGTCTCACAACCTGATACAATCAGTCTGCACACGTCCGATAAAACGTAGCACTACACACAACTGTAATTAGCGTCGTTCCTCTGTCACCAGTTAAAGCTCTTTCTTCAGAGGAGACCCAAATCCAACTAAAAACATGAAATAAGCTGCTAACGTTACGAACACTGACGTTTTCAGTGCATGGTCCTCATCTAATTTTTATTTAAGAATATTTTAAGGTACATTTTTTTGAGACGTCCCGTTAACCAAACAACTCGTCATCAAGCAAGGAAAATAGTCACCTGCAAAATCAACCAGCGACCGTTGACCCCAACCTGCAGAATGGAGCAGTCTATTTCTGCTATACTAGTAATAATAATGATGATTATTATTAACCGGATTATACTTATCGGATTATCCTGACCCCTAAAATGATAGATTTGGGCGAAGAAAATCGATTCATTAAACTAAAGTGTGTAACTACCAAAAATTTTCAGTTTTATTTGTGTTTCCCTCGAAGCTGAAACTGAAATCTACTAAAAGAAGTTGTTGTTTTTTTATTTCTCTGTTGAGGATATTACTGAACATGGGTTCAGTAGGTGTTAATAGTTTCCTTGTGTAGCCATATGACGACCCGTTATGGGGAAGATAACAAGCGAAGTCTCACTAGTATCCATTATAGCCGTTGTCCACTTTAAGGTAATAGAAATTGCACACACTGTTTTATTATAGTACTCCTTACAACCTCGGAAACGGCTCAGTTAGTTTTCATTAGTTCACTACGAATTGGAAACATTAATTTGATTTGTGCCTTCGCGGCGGCCGAGTCAATTTTACATAATTGATCGTTTAACGGTTATTTAGTCATCATCTCCAGTAATGATGAGCACCGTCGTAGTTGCCGTGATCTTTTTTCTGATTATTATCATCATAACGGTACTGCTTCTTCCTATCGCGATGCGTGTCATGCGTCAGATCTTGGTAGGTGCCCTTTCCGTTATGGGGGCCAAGATTGATGATTTGAAGAATATCGTCGCCGACATAGCCGTAGTCACCGTAGTGATAAATGTGATTACCTCCTTTCCTTTTATGCCCCTCACTTAGCAGCATTCCATAAGTTGGACCCAAACCTGCACCCCCAACTGCGGCTATTAGCAGAGGACCTGCAGCCTTCGAGATCATTTGATTCCTTAGGTAACCGCCATTGCGTTCAGACAGCAAGAGGACAACTACTGCGGTAGCTAAACGCGCGCGTTCTATCGTGAAAATTTGCTTTACTAGGTCGAAACAGTCTATCGAAGATGGAACTAGTTGCAACTCGAGTGTAATTATTTGAATTTATAGTACAGCATTAAACAGACTTATAAATACTAAAGACGTAAAGCTTTACACATCGTTGATACTTGACTTGAAGTGACGTTTTTCGGTAGCAAATCCGGACGACTCGCTATGATGTAATGTTGATACCGTTCAATCCTAGGCCATCAAGCATAGGATTATATTAAAATCCAATGTGTTAGTGATTTATTAGCACAGGCATCATTGCTCCGCTAAATTGAACGTTTGTTTCAAATTTAAAATTATTAGTGCTTCAATTTATTAATAAATTCGTCGGATAAATGACGCTATAAAAGCGCATGAAGGTCAGATATTTCTTCACTACTGAATATTAAGACACTGTACAAATAAATAGTGAGCGACTAAAACGGACGAGAGAAGACTGTTATTAAATCGTTGAAGAAAGCAAACGTTTACCACAGAATCACAAACGAAGAGAACAAGATTTTCTCGAAACGATGCTTGTCGTCCAAATTATCAGATTCCTATAGTTTACCTCTGATATATCTATGGTATTAAGCATACAACAAGCGAAGTGTATTACAGCATTTTATAGACCTTAAAGTAGACGCAAATCTTCAACGCTATATCGGAAAAGAAATTGGTGAAAAGCTTAGAAAACACGCGCATATCACTGAACTTCTTTGTCCGAAACCTGTCAATTATGGCAGATTCCTTTTAAAACAAACCTGGATATAACCTAATTGATTTGTGAACTTGCATAGGCGGCAAAGTTCAAAATTAATTTCTATTCTACATTAATTTCTGTCCACAGGCGTCACGTAGCACGCCTGCAGCCAATCGAGCGAGCAGAACGCCTCCGGCAGACAAAATCCACGTAGGTCGTTTTGTAACTTTGTTTCCGAATCTAAAACAGAGCTGCACCATTACCGTAGTAGAATGATCGCATCTCGATATCGAGTTTTACGGCATGGGCCAGTCAGCCGGCGAACCAATATCATACCCAGTGTACGTATACCTATGTCCCTACAACACTGCCATATAGTTGTCGTACTAAAACGTGTCTTTTTAACAATCGAAATTAGAGTTATTTGACTTTGGCGCTCTGCAGTTCATTCCTTTTTCATGTCGGACGTTAAAAAGAATGGCGTCCTAGCTTACAAAGCAACATCTGCTAGCTGCCTGTTATTAATACGTGAAGATAGGGAAGTTGGCGAAATGAAGTTTGAGAACAAATGCTGCTAGACAAGCAATCGTACTAACTTTCTAGGTGGTGTAAATAAATGAAGACACAGTGCTGTAGTGTGGAGCGTGGCTTGAAAACATTATTGTTAAAACCACTAACGGTTGTGCAAAGCGCTTGTCCACTTTAGCTTGCTCTGCTCTGCTCTGTAGAAACTAGACATGATTTGCGCTGGTCACCGACGATTGTTAGTCAAATGTTTGCAAAGCATCCCACAGACTTCTTGGTGAAAACACCCCCAGAGTAACCGGCGGAACACACTTGTCGAATTGGGCTCAAAGAAAACATGCAAGGAATTGGCATTCAATTCGAGCGCTCTCGCAATGCTGACAAATTTTTGTATCAGACGTGGCAAAAACCAGGTCGGCCGTACGACACACTTGTTTCGCTAAGATTATAAAAGGCTAACAGAGGAATAGCGGTCGCAGACCTATAGGTGTGTACTGTGCAAACAGTTTCTACCACTGTATAACGTGCGAAGGGGGAGGGACTGCGAAAAGCTAATTGGTTCATGACCAAAATGTAAATCATACGGGTCAGGTCTATGGAAAAATAACGACACTGAAGTCTGTCTGGCTGAAATGTAGGGCACTTGAAACTTAAATTCTCAAGTTTATAGAGGGTACAATTACAGACTCTCTATGAAATGGCCTAGCATAAATCGCTATGGTGCGGCATAGAAAAAAATTCATGAAGCGAGTCTGCAAAACGCACTATAAGGCCTTCGATACGCTGTTCGGATTCGAATGCCCCGTGCAATGCGTTAAAATTATAGACCGTTCCTCAGGAAAACTTGCAGTCGATACGTGGACTAAACTTTGGACAGGCATGGAAAAAATGGCCGATTGCTATGGGTATCTGGAACTACTTACTCTCGAACAACGGCGAATTAAACGCAATTTCCGAAGCGAACCGTTGGGATGTTAAACAATTCTATATTCTGCAAAATGTTCCTATCAAATGAATCCTACAAGCCAAAATAGCTCCATACCTCGTATTGAACCAAGTATAATAAACGGGACGAAAAGTTCAGCAGGGGGCTCAGGAGATCAAGTCAATTGATACGGCTGTGTCATTAGAAGTGCAAGTAAAATTCAAAACAAATACGGAACTGGAAGAGATCAGACAATAATAAAATCTGTCGCAAAAATAAGTTGGAAAGCGACGTCAATCAAGTCGTCGCGACTCAGCATTCAAGCTATCAGGCAAGCCTGTTTAGAGACCACGCTGTTTCCCTGGAAGAGGACCTCAATGTAAACTTCAAGTTGCCTTACACAAGTAAACTCGAAAAAACTCGCTAAAATTTGTTGACGCCGCAATAGTGAGCAATCTAAATGTTAGCCGCTGTTGAGTAAAAAAGACACAAAGCCGAGCTGAAGTACTGGCCAGCCTAAGCGATGCCTGGAAAGTGAAACTAAGCTACTTCCCTGTAAATGCTACTAACTAGGAACATTGAGCGGATAGACACACGACATTTCTTCCAATGCATGGAAGTAATGCTAACGCTGTGCCGACTCTAAGAGGAGAAGGGTTAAGGGGTCTTCGAGTCTGATGCGTTTGCGAGTCAGCCACACTAGGCAGTACGTATTCCCGAAACTTTGCAAAAATCAGTGGCTAAATCGTGGGCTGGCATCCACCTCCACTGAGGGAAAATATTCACGATCAAGAGGTAATGCTCTAAGTTTGGTGTGATTTAAAAGAAGTTTTATATTATGAGCCGTTTAAACCAGGCGAGCTTTGTTGGAATTTCAAGTAAAAAATTGACAAAAACGGTGTTGAGTATATTGCAACGTGAAAATGTCGTATGCCATGTGGCAAAGGTAGGCCGAACTAAAAATAATCTAGGTCGCTATTTACACGATGCCATAGGTGGCGCATAGGTGGTGAAATTATCCCCATTTATTCAGACCCATTCACCTAGTAAGCGAATGGTCCAAAACGGAGCCGGAAGTCCGTCAATGTTCATCGTTATCGAAATGATGGATAAGAGTCAGATAAAAGGAGAGGTTATGAACAGGCCTTATATTTTGCCGGTAGATGTTTGTCTTAACGGCATATATACATATAGGTCCTTTTTTAGGGCGACACTCGTAAATACGTACCACCTATCGAGTCGCAATCAATAATAATAATATGAATTATTCATATTTGTCATAACGGGAGAACTAAATGAAACGTTCGTCTTGAGCATAATCGAAAATCTTAGCATTACAATGATATGTTGTGCCTACATTTTCATTGTACTAAATAATATGCCTGGCATAGTTACCATACATCATCATACTGCAATGCCTGTTGTGAGAAGAACAAACTCTTACATTTAAAAGACGGATTTGCCATTAGGGGCAGCGCGCACAGGATGAACGGCAGCTTTTTGATCTGAGTGAAAGTCGAGTGCTCCTTAAAGGTGTCGACTTTGGATTAACAACGTTTGAAGCTCAAGTTGCTTCTGCGCAGGAGGAAACCGCTAAAATCAAATGAGGAGTCCACGATTTCAATGTCGTATAAAAAAAAAAAGTATCGCACAAGGCGTGTTGACTCTCTACATCTCCAATTTTACGTCCGGTACCGCCATTAAGCGTTCGATCAAACAGCTGACTCCCACGACGAAACGCAATATGTCTATACGCGGGTTCAATCCTATGCGACGACATGTCACTAAGATTAGCACATAAATACCTTACACACTAAGCTATTACGGGGAAGCGGCGTATGTACTATTTTAATATTGCTTCGATTAATGATTCTCTTACCTTTTGCAATTTTCGATCTTTTCGAAATAATTCTTCGAAGCATTGCTTTTAGGAAAAAAAAAATCCAGGTATCACTGATTTGTGATAGGTTCTGATGTAGCCCGGCCATTTCGAGTGAAATTTCTGTTCTCCACTGAATAAAAAAAACTTTTAAACACCGCTGAGTTGACCTGTTTTATGACGGATTACAAAATTATGTATGTATTACCACAACTTTTAGGCGGCACGATTTGTCTTCAACCATATTTTTTCGAACAGTGATATCCCTAAATCACGAACGTAACAAGCTCTTATCGCAGGTGTCCATTTAGTTGTATTTATATGTAGCATTCGATGACTGCATATCCTAAAACAAAGGTTTGCTTAACATTTACATATTGGAGTACTATGTATTTCTATAGCTACAAAGCATACTTTATTTCGTATAGGTAGCACCTTTTTTTTGGTCTTCTTGTGCAGCGTTTTCCCAACCTTTTTTTGTAAAGCAAGGTCCAGTTTTTTTCAGCAGAAAACGCTAATATGTGACCCCGGATTTATTTTTAACGTTTGTTAGGATAGTCAAGACCAAAAACAAGGAAATTCTTAAGTTCGTACCTACAGTAATGTAGAAGTAACATGTTTGCTTATAAACTGAAAAAACACAGCGGTGGCCGTCGATACACTTCGATTCTCCGAAAAAGGCCCGAACAGCAGTAAACAAAACGATGATGAATATAGCCTTTATGCCTTCTGCTCTCTAAATTGTGCCCCATGCATTAAGTTCTTCGTTTTATTCTACTCCGATCACAAGCAATGCTAAATGGCGAAGGCCGAACTCTACGGATCTATGGAAGTTGTTTTGAATTCCTCGAACCCGGGCGACTATGCGTATTGTTGTATTATTGCAGGAAAGCACCACGACGCGTCTTTCAAGTAGATCGAAGGCCAACTCCAAATACGATGATAAAAAAATGTGCACATTTTTCAAAATAGTTGATTTTTTTCTTATTTATAGGTAATACAGAATGTTTGCAATAGAGAACCCATGCGTCTGGTCAGGTTTTGCCGTCGCCAGCAGAGCGTTAGCGATGCGAGCTACCGACAAGGACTCCCATTTTCGAAATTTTTCGAAATTAATAATAATAATTTTTCGAAAATAGAATCACAACTAAGGCTTAATTACGAATTTTTTTTCTGGCAAATGCTTTTCGCTTAGGGTGGCTTTTCTTACCTGACAGTGAATGGCAATTATTGATAAAGATAATATGATTAGCATAGTCTTAGAGTTTTGTTAGATTCAACTTTTTTAGATGTAATGAAAAATTATTTTTAGCCATTAGGAAGTTGGAGAGCGGCCCTATCATCAGCTAGCCGATAACAAAAAAACGTGTATCTATCGACGGGGGTCGGCGTTAGCTTTATCCTGGTACCGAGCCGGTTCCAGTTAGTTATTCATATCGGACAAAAGGTGAATTATTGTCATTACAATCAAATGAGGCAACACCTCTGAGTGAAATAAAGTTCCGTCGCAGACAAACAAGAATTCAACGACTGCATAACGAGTCTCAACGAAGTCTGCTCTACACCGCCAGAAGGCATTATCTATTTGTCGAATCTCTTGTTGCTTATTATTGAACTATTATTCCTGTTGCGCTTAATCTTCGAGAGGAAAAAGGAAACAACTTTTTTCCTCTGAGAGTGAACAAAAACAAAATAGAAAATATCGATTTTTTTTTAAATTGGAAGTCAAGGGCACTTTATTTCTACATCATAATATACGCCCTGAAATCTACTTGACTAATGTGGCGAACATAATTTGTCGCTTTCTATTAGACGTGAAAGAAGTATTGACTACCGCGTGTCTAGAGCGAGTGTATTTTGTGTGTATACGATAGCAGGGCCGTGTGATTGTCGCGGCTACTTTTTGAATACCGAGATGCCGACGGTAAAGGATTGCAGTGCCGTACATGAGCTTCAACAGGGGCAACCTGATATTGTCTACCGGATACACAAGTCAAGAAACATTGTTACTAATCCAAAATATTTTTCCAATTTTTAATCATAAAAATGAGCTTTTCCAGGCGGGCCAGCTTTACATACCAGAAACTATCAAAACAGTTTTGCCGCATATATAATATACACTAATTATATAGATCAGGATATAATTCGGTAATATGGAAAACAGTACAATAAATCACGTGGCTTATTTTCGGTGTGGTTCGACGATAACGTATTCACTTGCCAAAATATAGGCGTATGCACGGAGCCGATATCTATTTATTAGGTAGGCTTGGCCTACTTAACGAGGAAACACCTCAATAAAAAACATCCGCCTTAGACAGCTACTTTTCCCATTCGAAAGTGCAAAAAGCCACCCTGAACAAGTAACAGTGATTTGTATCTGTTGAACAGTAACAGGCAGTTTAAGGGATATTTTTCCAGTGATCATGCACCTTGTTAACAAGCGGCGACACTGTCAGACAGACCTCGTCGTGAAAGGTCGCGACCAAACTGAAACAATGTTACTTAGAGAAGACGTATCTACCCAGTAGCCGAACACTATCTTCATAATCATGCCGCGTTGATCACGGCTATTGTTTTTCCAATAAGAATATTTCGGGTGAGCTTTCTTATATAGTTTCCAGACCATACGCGGCCAAAGATGCATGCTAGAATAGCGAATACACACGGCAAACTTGCAAGCACCCGTATCTCCGTTCTCTGCTTATCTTTTTGTAAATTACTCAGTGGTTCACTAACCGTTAACATTGAACTATGCTTGATTGCAACAAAGGCGCGAGAGTTTTCAGACGGCAATTTTAGCGGTCGCACTATGGTAAAACTATCGTTATTGCTAAAATCACAATCCGTCTTCTGCGCACTCTAATTACTATATTTGAAATGTAACACATTATCATATAGTAAGTAGTAAGCATGTTATATATAGTTTCAGAATTTTCATAATCCGCATGTTTTGAAAGCTAGTAAGATTTTTCATAGCATACCCTTCTGATTATCGAACTGTAAACACACAACGGATGTGTCATTTTAATTACGACCAAACCTATGTTTCGTTCGCGATCAACTGGAACGCCTCCGCCTTGGCGTTCGCACTGCTATCATGAGCGTCGTCATCACCAATCCCCGCACAGGGGCTCGTGTACAGCCTGGCAGCAGCCGTATTAGACAGTATAATCCTAGGCGCCCGATTATGCGACAAGCTGCCTGATGCGTGGAACCGGTCATCCCCCGAAGTAAGTCGAGATTTACTTCGTCCGTTCCGTTAACCGCTCTCACACACAGTGTCTTTCATCGCGCTGTTTGTCCACATAATTTAACGTGGCACTCTAGTTGATACGGATTATAGTTCCGCTAATGTAGGGATTATGATACGATTGAGGATTATCAATACCTGCATAAGTTGGTTGACCACTAAATGGAAAAAGAGAAATCTAAGCAGCCTTGTGCTTTAAACAAAAGAACTCCCCGCTTAGAAAGAAGACTTCAGCAGGTGCAGGAGGTCATTTTTGTTTCAGTTGGTCCTAGCTGAGAAATTATTCTTCCCGACTATAGCTTTCTCTTCACAGTAATTGTCAAGTTACACTTTTGTCGACAATGTACTGATTATGATACTGCCGTGCAAAAACCATTCTCGTATGGAGACTGGTGCAGTAGAAAGTTGAAATTAACTTATGTTATTGTACAGAGTTCAATGAGCTTGTGTGATAAACCTTATGGAACGAGAAAATACGACCTTTGTTGTCGTGCATCTCACAGCTGTTTTATAACGACAGTTTTGGCCTAATTCAACGTTACAAATTTTCTCTGTCTGACTTTTTTTCTGCCAATATCTTTCCAAATCAACACGTTCGCTATGAATGAAAGTACCTGTTCTTACAAGCGCTTGTATGTATTTTTATATACAATAACTCGTTAAATAGGATATTGCCTTGCCAAATCAACGATCAACTTCTGATCAGCTCTCTTTCGGCGTCGTAAAAATGTTATGTTGAAAGATGACCCTGACACTCAAAATATAAGTGCCGCAGGGTCGCAACGTTGCATACTAATGATGTTGGCTTCGACGGTTTCTACAACTTAATTCTTTTATATCAAACACTTGATTGATTGGTAACAAATCAGTGTGTCACTTAGAAAGTTTAAGTAGGACCCATGGACCATATTTGAATGCAGTAGATTAGGATTTCAGCTGAACAAACGATGCTCCGCATGTGGATCGTTTTAATTTCTAAATTTAAAGAAAACGATTTAATGTGTTTTTCCTTCGCATATACGATTGTCTCCTTCCACTATGTCGTTATGCCATTATGTGCCGCAGCTCAAATTTAGAAAAGGCTTATCTAATTCTCGAGCGCACGAAGAGAAACGAGATAGGTGACTGAAGCTATCATTTTTGCTGACGAGCAAAGAATAATGCCATCTAAATAATTTAGTGAATAAATATCAATTGCTTAAAATAGTAACAAATAAATATAATAGTAATGGTTTAATGTGGGCACACCCATATGCTTTACCACTCGTATACCTAGCCACTATCGGGTGAATTTATTTATTAACTGCTAAGTAACCACCAAACCCACAAATGAATAGGTCAGTTGTCCCGTTGTAGTTAATTATTTCAGCCAGGTGTCGTATCTGACGAAGT
Source organism: Varroa jacobsoni (assembly GCF_002532875.2). Lineage (NCBI taxonomy): Eukaryota > Metazoa > Arthropoda > Arachnida > Mesostigmata > Varroidae > Varroa > Varroa jacobsoni. Next base: position 271,314 of record NW_019214109.1, read on the forward strand.
TTTTTTATTATAGACAAAGGCATCATGATCAAACGCTTACTTGAAAAGCTCGGACGCGGATGCAACACAAACGTCAATACGACTTTTTAAATGGCTGCTAGCAATGAGTCGCTGTTAGGACGGCCTAACAAACCGGATATAATTGCAAAGGTACGTTTGCCATACAATCAAATGAAACAGTTGAGTGATGCGAAAACTGGCAAAGGTGGATACCATATATAGATATATTATAGAAAAAAATATGGTCACATATACTTGCTGGCTCTATGCCCCAGCGACCGTTTTCAAATTTTAAATAAAGAGCAAAAGATAAAAGAGGTTGCTTTGCATTTCGTAGGGACCAACCCATTTTGTTTATAAGCTAGAGCTGAGAAACTCTTTAGAAAAAAAGATGAGTTACGCAAACGGTTTTCATTTTAGTCCTCATAGATGAACATTTATAGGCTTAGTTTGAGAAATGCGATATAAATATCACAAATAGAGGTTACGTTTTTATCAAACAGTTAGTTTTTTTAATTCGGTCTCCGAAATCTATTTGCAATGGCTCCGGAAAGCATTCACTCACGCTGCTATCTTTAATCCTCTTTTTAGATGCGTTTTTCTTCGTTTCAAAACTTCACGTATTTTATGTACTTAATGAAAAATTATATTATCCGTATTATTTATTTTGTTATCCCATATTTATGAGTCACTTGAACTAGAGTTTTCTACTTTGAGCTACTACTAAGCTCAATGAAAGCTAAAGTATCCTAATCTCTAATATCAAAATTATTTCGATTGACTCGAATCAGGAGAATGGCGACGCCTTGGTTTTGCCAGACGCAGATCCGGAGGACAGATCGAAGAGTTCCCCTACCAGTGACTCTTGGTGGCCTAAAGAATATAAAACGAAGAGCAAGGTAGCATGCGTACGGTAAAAATTATGGCATACGGCCAGGATGTCAAACACACAAACAGGTTGTCAGTTTCACTGCTAAAAATAAACTAATGCCAAAAAACACCGCATTGGCAGGAGGGAAAGCTTAATAAAAACGAGAATATCGGAACAACGAGCCGATTTAACATCAGCAGAACTTCCAATTCTATCAGGACCGTACGTTTTTTTTTCTTTGATCAGACAAGAATCCTTTCAAAAAGTACGCATAAAATAAACAAAACGTGAATATATATGTGTATATATATACATATATATGTGAATATATATGTGAATGTGAAACAAGTCCGAAGTCACCCATTTACGGCTCTAGAGGCTTCTAGATGGCCTTGAATTGCCGAAAATAAGCAGCAGAAGTGCTACCTAGATGTAGGACTATTCAGCAACCATGGCGCGTCGTGAATCTAGCGAGAAAAAGCAAGCACCAAGGAACAGTGCGTGTGCCAGATTTATTCAATACCTTGAAGACGTAGCTGCCGTAGCTGAAAGGTTTGTCGTTTTCTAACTCTAATTGGTTAAACGATAGTATTGAGCGTATTTGAGCTATATTCAGTATTTTATTTAGAAACTAGGAGATTATAGTTTTGATCAGGCGCAATTCAAAACAACGTTCAAACTTCGGCTTAACTGAACAGCGGATTTTATCGATCTATTGCATTTCCTATAATTATCCGAGATAACCTATTACTGAATGTTACAACAGGCATTCATATTGCAAAAACTATTATTTACTTGTTTATATAGTTCGAGTCTAATTTAGCGGACTAAGGCTCATCATGGTAAATTAACAATATGACAATTTAAGCCTTTGGTCAGTTTCTCATATTGGCGTTACAACATCTGTACTTCAATCGAGCTTTTTGGGTGACAATATAAGACGACTAAGTGTTTGCAGTCCACTTAAATGACATTTTTCCTCAAAGTTATGACGACCTCTTTTACGTAGTTGTAATGTACACAATCCGTTAGTGCCTTCTAGACGGAAATTTTTAGGTGTATGCTATCCGCTATCGACAAATAAACGCATGTAACTCTCAAAGTTTGCCCACACGTTTTCGGGATGTATTTGAATGCATTTTGTTAAACCAACTTTATTAAGATCGATTTTTTTTTTTGAAAATTGAAGCTTTTCGGTGCAGATTTGTAAGCATTTTAGCTAACACATGAATTCATTTTTAGAAAAATTACTTTAATTATCGATCTGCCACTTAAACTATCTAGACAATTTTGTTTTGGATAAGTACCAACATGAACTATATTTGATTATACTTTTTTTTTAATATTCGACGACTTTAAATGTTTTTGGTGCCATCCCAGATGGCGCAGCGGTACTTACTCTAGTTGATTTTGGTTGACGTTGAAAAAATGAGTACAGGTTGGTTCAAGTAGCTGACCTGTCTGAAATGAGTCTGGCCAATTTTCCCCTTTTAAAACTATGCTGACTACGGTAGAAGTGAACAGATTGTCGAAACATTATATTATTTTGATCTACAAAGCCGCACTAATACTTCATTAGTGCTACATGGTAATGTAAACAAGATACGTTGCAAAGATAGAGTAGGCTTTATTGTATTTAACACATAGAACAATACTGAAAATCAAATTGTATGTCCCATTAGAATACTGACCTACTAAGATCTTCGCCCGCCTGAGGCTCTTGACCAAGCGATGAGTAGTTTAGTTTAACATTACGATTTGGTTTGTCGGAGTTTCCGTAGTCTAGAGAGAAGTGTTTATAATTTGATCAGGATCGCATTGCAGTGCATCGAAGGGCTTGACCAATATTCTTCTGCGGTATATAGCGGTTATATTCTGTTAGCTGACATGGGTTCGCTTATCATTGGTCGTTTTAGCATCAACCTTTGATTCTACGATTCGTTTGAGATGAGAGGATAGATGCGGTTCCGTTGAACTACGTCCTTCGCCGTTAAGCCGAATAAAAAACACAGTACTAATACAGTTTCTGGCCTGACTATACCGATTGATTAATGTAATTCTTACATCATCCGTTTTTATCGCTACTTTCTCTGGGCCAATTCGCAGATCGCAGATGAAATAAAGACAACGACTTGTTAATGTAATACTGGATAGAAGTCCTTCGGAATCGCTGCTTCTCGGAAAGTCCCCTTACATCGACAGCTCTGCTGCCCCTTCTCTTATGTAACGATAATTTGTCCGTCGGCGAAGCTTCGCTAAGCTATCCAAATACAGGAGATACATACTAAAGCACGTACGGTCGATTTAGCTTCGCCGCTAAATCCTGGGGCAGCCCCAGGGTAGTCCGAACGCGCACCGACATGTCAAACGATGGCCGGTACAGGCTGAAAGCAAGGACCCACGTTTCCAATATTCGCTTATTCATTCGTTCTTCTTGGCTTCTGGACCCTTCCGTTCATTGAAGCTATTCAATTGACATGTACAGTTTCGCCATCTTACCCAAAGTCAGCGTCCCTTGCCCAAGAGAATACGAAAGTCCACGCGTACGTATGCCAACACCCATAAAAACCAAGAGTATATAAATTCTCGGCAAACAATAGGCAGTATTCATCTGTTTTGGTGTTTGCTACAAAGCGAAAGCCAACGCTCCTGCTCCGAGAAACATGCGTCTCTTGACTCTGCTTGTTGTCCTTACAACACTGGCGATCTCGGTCCTAGATGCTAGGCATCTGATCGCGAAGAAAGTCGCTAAGAAGCTCGCCGTACCAGTCCTAGCTGGCGGCGCCGCCGGAGCTGCCCTTGGTGTAGGCGCCGGTGCTTTATTTGCATCTCAGCACGGCGGCTACAATTATGGACACAGCTATGGAGGGTGGAACAACTAGTGAGTGACCTTTCAAATTTGCCCTTAACTCCTTATGACTTGGCCTTGCTTTTAATTGCCTGCAATATAGATGTAGAGCCGTTTTTATTCGCACAGTTTCTAATAGTTGGGACAACAATGAGACCATTAATTGCCCTGCGCGTCACCTACCAGTGACTCATAAAACGTCGAATCGGTTCTAACTGCCTGCATAATTATAGCGACTGTTGGATCAACGTCCGGCTTATTTAACATAATAACGCAAGCTGCGTTTTTATTTGTTATTATTATTAGCAGGTCTTCTGAATTCCTTTACTAATCACATTTAAGTTTACGCATTGCAATTCATCTTAAACATTATAAGCATGTACTCTCAACATGGGCGCTGTGCAGTTAAGCTTTAACATTATCTATCATTAAAGTTGACCTATATATATAATATTAATTCAGGCTATTGTTAGACTGCTCTGAACACCGCGAGGGTTCGGTAAGCATATGTTGCAGCTTCTATTGTCTATCTTCACAACAAAACTGCTCACTCTTCTTGTACAACACGCAAAACCAATGGCTTAATTTCGAATTAAATTCCACTGCCCTTACACTGAAGTTCCGTGAGCTTGTACCGTACAAATGATTCACAGGTGAACGTAATACCATTCGTACTGATTTAGACGACCTACGAGTTAGTGTTATATCATAGCAGAGTGCTCTCTATGGTCCACATAATTCGGTAGGGGGCGAACGAGGTTTGCCTTCAGAATGGTGCGCGTGTGGAAATAGCTTTCTACCAAGTTTCCAACATCTCTGATGTGCCTTATCATTTCTTGCCAACATAGATCGTTACTATCTGACCACATGTTATGACGACTGATCGATGGGCGTTTGCATCTCGTACAGGTAAAATAACAACAATAAAATTACTTTCCTTACATATGGCTGGCCATATGTTCGATGGTTCAACGAGGATTCGACTTGTATGTATAGTACATAGTAACTGATACAGTTATTATTATCATTGTTGTTGAATTTCTAGCGAAAAATAGCGCGTCATTATTTGCGACAAAGTAGCTTTTGATCGAATGCGAAATGATGAAGGAGAAAGTTGACTACTGCATATTATCAACAACGTTACTTAGACTCAGTAATTAAGTTAAATGTCAACTTAGCAACTCTTTAAAAATTTGCACCTACCATACTAATAGGTAATTAAATATAAAGCAATAGGTAAAAAACAGGCCATACAGATTTAATTGTTTTCAATTTGTGATTACAGTGGCGATGGATACGGTTACGGATGGTGAAAGTCCGAACAAGTTGAAGATTGTTCTCATCGTAGGGAAAGTTGAGACGTTTGACTCAAGATATTTCCACTTCTCGTCTGCTGTATTGACTTTGTCAATAAGCAAAGGCTAATTCTATCAGCGGATACGCTCATTGATTCCATTGCCTTCTGTTTTTTCCAGCAACATAATGTATATAAAAATTATGTCAATTTCCCTGTGTATATTTAAATAACGTTGTATCAAAATGTGTCGAAATAAACCACGTAACTATGTGGACTCGGAGAATCGTTATACAGTTAACTAGTTAAAATCGATATACGGAAAACACAACACAGTCTAATAAACACTCAGATAAAAACAACAAGTGAACTGAAATAAAACTAATTACCAGGAGATCTAGACTGCAATTCTAGTGAAGATGCACCAAAATAGTAAGGCATTAGAGAAAGGGTCTCTAGTCGGCAGTTAGAAACAACAATACAAGATCACACGATATGGCCCAGCACCATCGAAAATCGATCAGTGAATGATTTGCTTATTACTTAAGCAAACACAAATTAGTTTGGATGTATGCAGGTCCAGCTCCTCTCGAAAATGTCCCTAATAAGAGAGGAAATCAAAGAAATATCGAAATGCACGCTGCCTAGCTTTTGTGGCTCTACACGATAGGCACAAAATTGGATTCCTGCCAAGGGTCGAAAACAATATCCGTTTAACGAAAGAGCTTTAACATGCGATAATATATGAAATAAATTTTAAAATTAACATCCGCACTGCTGCGCTAGCTAACCGATTGACTCTAGAGGGAAAACGCCTCGATAGGGTCGCATGGATATGGCGTGTTAGTTGTTAACTGGAAGTCAGTTAGCTGATCAGAACTGAATACAGAGTCTAACAATTCCTGCAGTATAACGAGATTAATAACGCATGAAGCTAAGCTACCTCAATGAAGGCAGGCAAACGATCGAAGCAAAATAAATAAATTAACAAAATTATAGTAGACAACTGAAAAGCTGCAGCAGCTATTGGATTGACTAAAACGGTACAATAGGTGACTGACACAGAAAAGCCAAAAAGCTGTGACGAGACCTTTCTAACATAGGACTCGGAATTTCTCACCAGCACGAATAATTCTTTGAAGGCTGCCCCGTTGCGTGCTGGCAAAACCACTTGGAATTACAACGGATAACCGAACAACAAGGACAATTAACTATAGCAGGCTAATAGGAGTGCAAAACAGCTGGACGCTGAACTTAAGCCTTAAAGGCTGTAGTCCTTGAAACGATATGATATATAGGCGCTAGCAAGTGCAGGAAATTCTGCAATACATGCGAATGGCTTGTTATTATTCGTGTGAGTGTGGTCAGCTAGTGTTAGGACTTCGTAATTTTATAGCCTTATATATTTTCTCCACAAGTTCCTACTAGCTTACAGATGCCCCAGGATTTATTTAACTGCAAACCTACTTTTCTTACAGACACAGTAATAAACGGAACTCATTTTCTATTTATGAGCGTGTACAGAACCGCAGTTATCTCTATCACTTGTTGTTTAACTCGTTCGGCATAACACCAGTGTTCCTAACCCCTGAGATTGCTATACACACAACATCCCTAGTTATCCTGTTCCTCTAAAAGTAAACAATCCGAAATTAAAATAAAATTCATAAAGATAAGGACAAAAATAAATTTTCTACGTTTTTCTACGTGAAAATATCTTTTTTATTTATCATATTCACCATATTCGGTGTGTTCTCATCGAAGCTAATGATGTTCTGTTATCAAATGTGAGCTCTTTGTTGCTGATAGGATTATCTACCCAACCAAAGAAAGTGAATCAATTATTACAAAATGCTTTCTACAGCTGTTAAAGCCATCGGCTCACTAACGTACGGCACGACCGTGTTTTAGCATTTAAAGCTCTCCCTGTCAAATCGCTTAGCTTACTATTAGCTTCCTAACGAATTTCAAATGCTTTTTTTTATGAAATAGGTATAATAGGCAAAAAAATATCAGTTTATCACACCTGCGTTACTTCTAGATAAATCTAGCAAGCAGCAATCGATTCTGCGTACTTAATTTAAAAGCAACGACACTCATGTCAGCTAAATCGGCTGACTTTAACAAAAAAACCATAACTTTCGGTACTGTTTCATATATTGGTACTCATATGTAGTTTTCCATGGAAGTGGTATAGATTTTCACCATTGATACCGCCCCTACACGTTATACCCTAAATCAAGTACACAAATTGATAATTACTTTTATAGAATACAGTGTCGTCGTCACCGATACGACCTGCGTTGCTACACGCACGTTTCGATGGCTTATTTTCTTATATCCGCACCATTGTATCCGTTTTCTATCTTTATTTGAACTATTCTAAGTAGCATTTGGTGCAACCACTGTTAGTATCCTATAACATATATATATATATATATATATACTTAGCAGCTCCCCTTTGTTCTTCATTACCATTAGTCCTGTAATTATTGTCACTTCATAGGAGCATAAAAAATACTTTCTAGGTATTCCTTCTTATCATAGAGTCGTATGTTTGTTAACTACAAACCATCTTAAATTTGGTTCATCTCTAGATTTCCCTGGTCGAAGGATAGATTGAAGAACAAAACTGCTAAAGTACAATAAAAAAAAATCTGCTTGGATTTTGATTACAGTAATCTGGGCGAAGAAGGATAAGTCTACTGAAACATATAGCGCCAGTCAAGCGGCTTGGTTCTAAATCTTTGGTTTTTTTTTACATATTTTCCTTATAGATCAAAAATGAATGTATGGCCACCAGTAGGTAATGATTGTTGATACAAAATCGTCAATTGCTTTAGGCAAGGGTTTATCGATTTGCAAACTAAGTGTACGAGCTCGCCCATAGTTGAAGGTACGGATTTAAAACGTTTAAATGACCTGCCAACTATATA